>NC_056553.1:5939471-6242502 GCF_910596095.1 Thunnus maccoyii | reverse complement strand
AGACAAATGAGGACATCACAAGGATACTGCTAATAAAGACTTAACGACCTGTTTTGGCTGTACCAAGCATATTTTCTCAACAGGGATGGCTTTGTCGGGGCGTGCTCAGGAGAAAAGATAGCTGGACAATTCCTCCCAGCGACTGCACCGCATCTCCTGAGCACAGCACTTACTCCGGTCTTTTACTTAGCACCATAGCAATCATACAGCTAGACGTGCTGGATTTGACCTGACAAAGGAGTCTTATTACCCTTCCATAATTGGAAACACCTCGCAAGGAGGGGGCGCAACATCATGATTCCATTTACAATATTTACAACTCAATAAACATTTCGTTTCATCCTCTGTCCTTCATGCCTGTGAATTTCAGATAACACAGAGGTTAAAGAGAACACTAAATATAAATTGGCTCAAAGCAGAGCATATGGAAGTGAGGACTGAAGGATCCCTTTGAGATTGCCACTGCTTTACCTCCGCATTACTGCCAAATGATATTGGGTGTGAGGCTTGAATTAGCACTGAAATCAGGCGTGGGATACAATCAGGCTTTGGAGGGTCTTGGAGCTCCTGTAAACTTGTTTGGAATAGCTGCCGATTGCTGACTGACTCGGAAATGAGTTGAAAATGGGCCGTGTTCTCAGTGCGTGTTATCCTACGAGGACTGATACCACTCGCTCCTCTCAGATACAAGTGAGGCACGTTGTACTGTGGGGCTGTGGGAGTTTACCAATGGGAAAAAAAGGCAAAACGACACTTCACTATAGTAAAGTGCAAATACCTTCAAATTTTATACACAGTACTACATGTACCCAGTTACTTTGCACCTACTGGTAGCTGCAATAATATAATTTATTTCCAGCAATCTAAAAATAAACAGTAAGGTTTTGGTGTCACTCCCTATGAATCAATAAAAGAGTGGCTCTATAAAGACATATTTTGCATCAGCATTGTTGCAAATATAATATAGAGAGGAATGCATCGAGGAAAAGTAAAAAAAAAAAAAAATACAAATATCCACACTTCTGTAACATCAATATACAAGCAATTTACCATTTCATACAAGGTTTTATATGAGATTTATGCTGCTTCAGAGTGTGTCAATTTCACATTATGCCAGAATGCTGCATGTATGCCAACTTGTTTACTGAGTTTTCAACCAACTGTGCATTCCTACACGGTAGTCTCATGTTATATGGTTGCACAAATAATTGATCAGTACAACACAACATAATTTTACATGGAAAAACATCAACAACGAATAAATACAGCAACATCGGCTCTTAGGGGTGAGTTTCAATACTTCTGCTGCTGAGAGGCAATGTGTATTTCTCAATGACATACTACACAGATGAAGTGAGACCATTATGGAAGGTTAAAAGATCATATTTAATCTAATACTTGATCTATTTCTTGTTAAGGCGTCCTTGTAGGCACGTCAACCTTACATCTATATGTTTCAGGGGAACGCTCTTCTTCTGCTTTTACAGACACTGGTGAAAACATTCTGTAGATTAATTCTGAAAAACACTGAGCACGATAAGGTGATTGAAGTGCTCTAATACTTATAAAAAATGAACCATCTGTTGTTGAAGCCCTGCCAGATAAAACACCACACACACATGCACACACACACACACACACACACACACAGAGAGTCTTTCTTGGTTATAATCCTGTTCTTACAGTGAACTCCCAAAGAGGGCCTGGAGGGGTGCTAACAGACCTGCTGCTTAGATCTACAGTGTATTAGCCTTGATGAGGATGCAGCGGTGTGTAGAAATGAGGGGCTTCTGCTGCGGTGGTTGTACACTACATTAGCATCTGCTGGGCCATACGATAGGAGATAAATCTGCAACAGGCGTGATGCATCTTCATTAAAATCACCACTTACCACCTCACGGAAAAACTGCCAAACTGTCTCTGTGTCCAGATGCTACATTTAAGCTTTGTTTTTTGTTTTGTTTTTTTAGGTGGGGGAAAAAGGGAGGTCGGACATGGATGAGCGAGAACGACTCCATTTGGGAGAGAGTTTGGTGCCACTGCCAGGTAAATTTAGACATCAATCTTGGTTAAACAATTACATGCTAAGATGGTAATTTACACAGAGCTTAATGGCAGCAGTGAACAACTCGAGAAGAGGGTACCTATCCTGCAGCTGTGATGCATTAGTAACCAGTTTGGACAATTCTTTCTCAATATTACTCTGTCAAACTAAATTAGAACACTGTGGTGGAAAAAGGGAGTCTTTCTTTTGTGGTGGAAGATCGTTCTTTAAATAGCTGGGAGCAGAACAAAATTGGACTTTCCTGACAACAGTTTTAAATGAAGGCTTGCTTTTACAAAAATAAACTTCACAACCACTTTTAAGAGCTTGTGAGGCTTTGATTCTAGGTTCTTCTTTTACCAACTAGGATGCTTCAGAAAATACAAGGCCCAAAATGGCGCCCAGTAGTTTGGATCATTGGTTGTTTTATAGTCATATTGTTTCAATATTTTAATCTTTCTCTGCACTGTTTTGATGTGTTGTGTATTCCCAACTCTACCAAACATTTGATCCTCTGTTGCACCTTTTCATTTCTTAAAGCTTATCCCAAAATGCTTATCAAGGCTTGGATGTCATTATTGGCCAACAAAGATGTTCCAGTGGTTCTATTGTTGCAGAAGTTTAGCATAATTGATTACTGACAACATCCATTATTGTCCAATCACAATCAATAGCACTGCTATTACCTTCTGAAAGTACCTGGAGCTTGCATTTAGTATTATCTATTGAGCAGGTCCGAAGTCTAGCTTGGGGAAGTTCTCTCCAAAAGTGCGAAGGAAATGGAAACTAAAAGTAAAATTTGTGACAGTGGATACAGGTATAGTTAAGTTATGGGTTTGTAGTGGAAATGGTGCAAAAAAAAAAGTCTTACTGCTGCTTTTTAGGAATGTAATTGATCATGTAGACTGACTTATTGTGGATATGGAGCCCCATATATGGGGATATGGAGGAAAATATAAAAAGGAGACAACCAAAAGACCTTCTGGCATGGCTCTATGGCAGTGTTGGTCTGGTATGTTGGATGGTCCACACAGATATTTCTCTGCAACTGTTGCGGAGACGTCATAAAATTTTGTACAGACATTTATGGTCCTCAGAGGATAATACTTACTACCTTTGGTGATCACCTGGCCACTTTGAGGTTGGCACTTTTAGTTTAGAGTTATTCCTTGACAACTAAAAGTTATTGTTGTTGCTGCTGACAGAACACAAGCGGAGGTTTACGACAGAATGTGAATGTTATCTTGTGACATCTCCAATAGAACTGAGCAAACGTCTTCCATTATTGAAAAGACCGTAAGATGCAAGTGAAAGAGCTAGGAAGTAGACCTTGAGGCAAGGTTATTTTCTGAAAAAGGCAGTCCTGTTCCTCCCATCTAGTATATTTTTTCCATGTTTCTTCCAGGGCTTCATACAGTGAGGATAGTGTGAAGCTTTATGATTTATGAAGAAGGGAAAACAAGGGTTAAGTTTCAAGGATCCTCAGATCAATACAGTTTTTTATGAAGATACAACCTATGACCTTTCAATGACCTGACAATCCCTGTAACTCTCCAGCCACCCATTAACCTACCTACTGGCTATGTACGTAGGAGGGTTTTTGGGGGAACAAGAGTATGTGTGAGGATAAAACCACAGTATATCTGATGAAAAGCAAGCCTCACGGACTCCATTAGATAGATTAAAGAAGCTGAGATCACCTGGTGAGGCTGGTAGGGAGTCACTGATCAAGGAATATTGCCATCGTCAGATGATTTTCTTCAGAGGGAGCTATCTTCCCGAAGAACACCGTGGTCTCCCTCTGATCACTCTGCATCTTGCAATTGACATTTTGTCTATGTGTTGGGATGATTAATGCACCTTGGCATTCATTTCATGTGAGCAGGGAAGGTCACTGGTATTTGTTGATGGACTCAAAAATTAGCTCTAACCTTAGGAAAACATGAAGGGGGTGACATCCGCAGGATAAGAAAGACATTGATCGTGGACTCAAAACCTGTGTTATCTCTTCAACCGCGGAGTTAAAATGACTTTAGAGACAGTAAAGGGTTGCCCACCGTAAGAAAACCAATTATTATTTGTTAATTTCAAAATTTAAATTGAAGAGTAAACTACTTGAGATGTGTCATCTTGTTTTTTGGGTTTTTTTTTTGGGAGGGGGAGTGTTTCAGCATCTTTAATTGCAGTGTTTACTCTTACTGTTTTACCTCAGTCTCACAGTTTTCATCAAACAGGCTTCCCACTGCAGCAGACAGCTGTTCTCAGCAAAGAAAAAGCAGATGAGCCCACTGTGAGCTACCTGCCAGCACCAAATGGCAGACGGACAAAGTTAGCAGCTACTTGGCAGCAAAGAGCCACGTATGTTGTGTTACATAAAATTTCTCAGAATATTAGTTAACCTATAGGACAAATTCAACCAAAAACCACAAAAACAAAACAAAACAAAACCAAAAAAAACACCCACTCACACCTAACAGTGTGTGGATTGAATAACCAGGACATTGCTTCTGCACATGTTGATGATTTTAGTATTTATGAGTACTGAAAAGAATAGTTAATTCACCTCATTTGTATCCGGATGGCAAACTCTCAGAGACAGACACCTTAAAACCTCAGCAGATAATAGCAAAAACAATTTGCACGGCTCTGTAACTCTGGGGTGAAGTGAGGGCAGAAATGTAAAATACAGGTGTAACTGATAACTTTAATAAAAGCTGCATCCCATACCTGATTCAGGGCCCTGGTAATGTTCTCGCTGGCTCCTTTGCATAACTTACAGAGGCACGTAAGTGTAATGCAGCCATCATTAAAGTTATTAGCAACACCTGTGCTTTGACTGCTACGACACGACAAAAGCTCTGCTGTGAGAACGGTTTGTTCCGCACCGTTTGTTTGAGAAGGAAAATGTGAAAAAAAAAAACATGGACAGACTGGAAAACAGATTAGGAACAGTCAAGTAAGTTGTTCAAGGTGTTCTTCTTAGCTCAACTCCGCCTACAACAACAACAACAACACAGGCAGACTGCAATCATCTCCACATACCTCAGCAGTGAGGGAGAGTAGTGTCAGGTCCATGTACTTCACATGCAGTTCAACACCATATCAATAATGCATGCGGGGAATGATTTCACAAATCGATAATCTTTACCACACACATAACGCCCAGTGTGGGAGATTGAGCTGATGTACGGCCGATGTGAACAAGGTCACGCACACCCTCAGACTTGCTTAAACACTCTTCAAATCCATCACATTAAATTCAATAAAAGGCTTTGCAATTTAGCGGTATTCTCAAACGAGGATCTGAGAGACCAGGAAAAAGGGCAAGTACAGTTCAAGTTCAAAGCCAAAAGCTCATCTTTCATCCCATGGCACCGAGGGACACGTTTGTACGCTGCCGCAACAATGATCTGTCAGTGTTAATGAGTGAAGAGTGGTGATTTATTTTTGCTGCAGTGCTGTGTTAAACAAATCACTTCATAATCCAGTCCTATAATATTCTCCATTATGACAAGGATACTTATATCAGTATTTATGAGTGGGAGATACGCACCGAATTTCTATTTGTTGGCTGGAGGGTGGATGATTTCTAAGAATGTACAGAGTAGTTTTTTAGAAAGAACATTTATTCTAATTATATTGTATTATAAATGGTTGGAACTCACTGTGGGTTTGTACTGAGGTTATTACCAAAGCAAAGCAATTTCTCTAAAATATAAACTGCAGAGGTTCGTAGAGTTTATTTATTTTTAATGTTGACTATACTGAACATCACTAAACACTTCTTGGCTCTATTATGGATTTTTTTTTCTCTCAGTCAGTGCAGCTGATGACCTGCACAGCAACTCCAGCAACTTCTTAATTGATAATTAATTAATCTTTACTCGGGTGGTTAAAAGTGTGTAACACAAAGGCAGTTGGACAATGAGTGTGCATCTGGGAAGAAAGGTGTGTCCAATTTCAGGATTTTGCCACTTTTAAAGGATACCGATGGTGAAATTGTGTTACTTAAAAGGTTGAAAACTTGTAGGATGAACTGTCCTCCCAAAATTTGATAATTGACACCTCAGTGTAGTTTTCAATGAGCCATGGCGGAAACATGGGACCGATGTGATACCGAAGACAATACAGGGCACACCGGTTGTGGCCTTCAAATTAGGCTAGAAGAAGGCTGCATTTACCAAATACAGAAGAACTGTGCCACAGCAGTCCAACTGTTTCATAAGGGAGACAACCGTGGTGAACTGCGCTGCCCCAAAGCTTTTCCCAGCGGCTCCTCAGATCACAGAAGGTGATAAAACATTGTGCTCATGATGGTGTAAAAGTCTTCACCCTGACATGAGCATGATAGGACCTGACATGCTTGACAAGACTGGGCTGATATTATTGTCAAGCATTAAATGTTCTAAGTATTAACTTCATTTAAATTACAATGATACACTTAGCATAATGTGTACCAAAGATTTGAAAGTTCTGACATAAAAATATTGGCTTGTGGTCAAGTTTTGGAGAAAAAAATAATTTTGAAATAAATCCCACCAGGTTGGACTTGGGCTAGATTATCAGGCTTGTCTTCCAAAAGAAAAACTTTATCAATTTATGCAGAACAGGGAATATATATGAAAAGTCTGCATATAAACAGCAGCTCTAGAATTGTAACATAAAGCAATGACAGTATATATATATATAAGAAAATAATGTAATTAAAAAATATAAATGAAAACAAGAACTTCTATTCCTTCACAATATGTTCAAGAAGAGCAGCAGTGTTTTGTACTTTTTTGTTGCCAAGATTGTTTAGTCAAATCATCTGAAAAAAAGTCCATGTTCTGAATATTGTTTGTTGTTCTTGATTTATGAATATTTCCCAAACAAAGAAGTTTTTATACAGTCATCAACTGTTCTGTTCTTTGTATGAGCAGATAAAAACAAGAACAAGTATTCAGAAAAAAAAAATAAATTAGTTTGCTAAAGCAAATGCAAAACAACAAAGAAACATCTGTCCAAATTATTCCAGAGTAGCAGCAGTTAGTACTGCCCCATGTTGCTTTGGTTACAATTCACCCATTTGTCTTTGAAAATATTTGCTCCTAAAAAAGAACTGGTGACAGACTACAGGGACAGTTTTGCTCTGGGAGATGGAATATCCAAACCTACCAGTACCTGACATTTATAGCAGATGTAATAGGCCCCAAAGTCCATACTCTATGCATCATGGGGGCATGGTGACATCTCTATTTTGGTCATTTCCACCACAGCTTCATGCATAGACTTACTGCAAAATTTTAAAGAAGTTCTGCTGCAAATGTATATGTATGTATGCAGGAGAGTGGGAGAGAGAAAGGGAATCTATCTGTTTTCATTTAAAGCAAATGTCTCGTAAATGCCATTCAAGAAAGCAGGCAATAAAAATGTTCTATCCGCATAATTACAATAGCTCCAAAAAAAGTAAACAAGACTTTATTTAAACAGCCAACAATACATGAAACTGACTCTGCATTTATTATAAAGGCACTTGTGTTAGGTTATGTAAATTTATACCATCTGTGAGAATTCATAACAGTAAACAGAAGTGGCCTCGGAGCAGATCCCGTATCAAATTGAGCCTAATCCATTTCAGATAAAGTTGAAAGTGCAGTTAGTAACTCAGGACATTAAAATGTAGGAGATGCATCAGAGCAATCTAGAATAGTGTTGCTATCAAGAAAAAACACATCTCAAGTGGCAATCATAGCCATCTTTTTTTTTTTTTTCCCCCCCTCCTTTGTCAACATGTTTGGTGAAAAGCCAGGACACTGCAGCACTTCCCGGTGATTACTTGTAAATCAAACTGTTTCCAGTGCTGTGCTGTAGCCTTTTTTGCTTGTATTTTCTTCTCTAAAGCCATTTTCATACTGGGTTCATTCATTCCATCCAAACCAAGAGTGCACGGACGGATGAAGAGAACTGGATATCATGTTCCAAGAGTGTGCCCAATTTATTTCACAATTTTGGACCCATAAAAGTCCTTCCCAGACATGTGAATAATATTGATACTGACACTTTTTATGTTTATTGGACCTAATGGCTCAAATATTGATAACACAGAGAGTAATATCCATGTGGTGTTTAAAAAAATTGTTGCCAAGAGTTGAAATTTCCAACCTCTACCACCTGTATGGGTACATGCTGCAAACAAGTACAAACATCCATGACCTTTATAGTTTAAAAAAGTGACATCAAGCTTGAATGACTGCTCATACATAATTAAGATGGCAAGATGTCTAGGTGGAGTCGGTTACATGTGTCTTGGTCCATACTCTGGTTCAGAGAGTTCATTTCATAAACATTTTCAGATGAACCTCTCCCAGATTCGGACTAAACTACCAAAGTTCTCATTTCTGTCAGTGATTGTCCTGATCGTCTTCAGCCATGTGGTTCATACTAAAAACTCAGTTATTCTGTTTATTATGAACTTAGCAGTGTTGCTGTTGTGTGCAGCTCAATTTCGTGTGCTGTTTATGTCTAATTTGGGATGCTGTGCAGGGATCAAGGGGATGACACATGTGTTTTGTCCAAAAGTAGACACACAGATGGGATACAACTGGCAAATACTGGGATTTTTGAGTAGGTGCAGGTGGTGGTAAGTGAAGGGGGGGGAAAGGGTCATAGAGCAGATGTAGCTGGAGGACTTCCTGCAGAAAGTGATGCTTCTCAGTAAATCATCATCATTTATCCCCTTATCATTCTGCACCCAACCAAATGCTCTCTCTCACTCGCTCTCCTTTGCAACAGAGGGGAAACCGAAATCAAATGTGGAGGAATATTGTCCTCATTAACCTTCGATCGAAACTCAACTGAAAAGACAGACTGCTTGCCAGACTTGCTAAATTAAAAACTTGTTCACTTGGACTGAAGGAGGCTTCGCTGCGTGATTTTGTTTTTTTTTTCCCCCCTTTGTTCTGAAACTGAAGGCAATCAAGGCTCAGTTGGTGTAACTTTAATGGTGCAACCATTTAGAATCAATTTTTTAAAGTGTTCAGATACTCAAAAGCATGCAGAAAGGTTTCAGGTTATCCAAAAATGATTTAATTGCAGCAAGAAAAGAGTAGAAACAACACAAAAGCACCTTCAGTCCTCTTTCTCATCATCTAGTTTTAGATTTCAAATAAATATTTGTTTGTATGTAGCTTTAAGAAACCAATCTCATCTCTAATGTTCATGTTAATCTGTAATTTTCTACAAAAGATACAGCAAAGATGACAGATTTCAGCATTTGTTTCACCTGTTGTTGCCGTGCAGTGGAACTGCAACAGGGTTATGTGAACATGAATATGTTCTTTGATGCAGCCAGACAGCACTGTCATTGTCAATCAGAAAGCTATGAGCCGTCAAACCAGATTTCCTGATAGCAAAGCTCGAAAAAACATCTCCAGCCACAGGAAATACACTGTTGTTTCACCACACTCCACATAGATATATGATCACTAAAAATATAATAATGTTAATTAGAAGATTAACATAATAATCTGCTAATAAAAACATTACAGATCTGAGCTATTAATCAGCAAATTGATACATAGCAGCATTTACTCTCATATAGTATATATCCTCTTTCGAAGTGTTCTCGGCTGAGTGGATACAATCTCATCCTTTTCTTGGTTCTGCCTTTTTGTGCTATGAATAAACAGCGTGACACTTCAACTTGAGTCGGCCCTTTTTCCCCTTATCTTGACTTCCATACTGTCCTCGCTCAGTGAAGTCCAGAGTTTACAACTTCATAAAGCCAGGAGACCTTATAAAGATAACTACCCGTGCAAATATTAGTTTTTTAGACCCCACTTGTCTCATAGCCACAGGGCATTAGCTGATATCACACACTGGGAGTAATACCTTGCATTTAAAGGCATGACACTCCCGTGCTGTTGTAGCTGAATATGTATGTGTATGCAGAAGCTTATATACTGATACAGAATGTGCTAATACGTGCTGCTTGTATGTGAATGTGTGGATATCTTCAAGGCATTTAGGCTTGTGTGCATGTGTCAGTGTTTGTGGATATTCACACACAGGAATGTTCTCCTGCTCGGAGGCACTCTACTTTATGTTGCTATTGCCTGTGGACAAGACAGGGACAGAATGAAGGGCTGCCAGATGTGTGGAAATGCTGCAGCTGATCATTTCTATCATATCATCCTCTGGGCGCAGGTCTGTGAATGTGTGACATGCCTCTGCTTCAGTGGATATGCGCCAGTCCTGGCTAAACGAATGATGAAATGAAGCCAGATGGGAAAAGAACAAAACAGCTTCCTGAGGAAAAAAAAAAAGAAAAGGAGAAGAAGAAAAAAAATCCGCTATGAATGTCAGGCAAAGTCACAGGAGAGTGCACCATTTCATACAATAGCGATCTCAATCCCACAAAGAAGAAAGAGCAGGGAGAAGAGGAAAGTTACACTCCAATGGCCATGAAACTATTGATTTCATAGAGAAAGTCTGCTGGAAAAGCAAGCACAACTTCTCTGGGTCCTGACAAGTCTGGGGCCTGATCATTGTTTTCGGGGCTCCAGCTGAATTCATCTTGTTGTCTTTATATTCGCAAGACAGTTTTCACACCAGCTTGCAAAAAAAAAATATCTCCACACCATGCTCTGCGGCTTCCCAAAATGTCACAACTGGTGTTACTGAATATTTATATGGCATGGCTGTTTCATAGTGTATTTGTTTCAGCGTGTTTGTTTTCCACATTCAACTGAATCACACTGGGTGTTGTGGTACTATTGAGTGTGATCAATGACATCAGCTATCAGGGGTCACTTCAGCCTTGTACTGTACAGGCCGTGATTGATATGTAGATTGGCTGGCGAGCTCTATGTGACATAATTTCTGTCTCATCAGACTGTGATTGATGAGGTAGGTTGGCCAAGGTCAGGATCATGATATTTGACCTCCACTATGAATGTGCCAGAGAGAAAGATTAATGTACCTTAATAAACCAGTCACAACCACGCTGTTATGGAGTCTGACATACAGTTTCATAAATGGCAGAGGTTAACATGCATCTTTGCAAAGCTTTGCCCCAACTGTTCATCAAATAGTAGGGTTAGTTGAGCACAGCGTGTCAAAAAAAACCTCTTCCGTGACAGAATTTCATGAACATACAAGGACGTGTCCATTCTAAATCATGCCTTCCAGTTCTTCACATGCCATAAAAATACACCAGCGATCCCCATGTGATTCACACTGTCACCAGCGTCTCCTTAGCATGGAGACTATTGCCCTTTTTCAGCGGAGTGTGACACACAGCACAGCTCTACAAACTCAGAAATCAGGAAGGGATACACAAAGGTCACTGGCTGACAGGACTAAGACATATTGTGCCCTGAGGAGATCCTCTGAGGAGTGAGCAACTTACTGATTTCACCCTCCCTGGTTTGCACATTCCGGAAAATCGCCATTAGTATTCAAGGACAACAGTCGTGCTTCAAAAGTCATTTGAATAGGGTAAGATTTCTATGGCTTTCCGGCGTTGTTAATGAAAATTGCTGCAGGCGGTAGCATATTATGATGTTATAGCTATATAGCAATAGAGTGCAAACTGTTGGACATTGTTGTCGGCAAATCGATTGTGCTACAGGACTTTCAAAAAAATCAATATGTGTGTATGGAAAAGGATCAGTCACCTTTTTCAAGCAAATGCTTTGATTTACAATGAACAACAATAGGGAAACATTTTTCAATGGTGGAAGAAGTATTCAGATCTTTCACTTAAGGTACAGTAGGAAATGTGGCACAATGTACCATAGTCAAAATAATAATTAAAAGGATCGATTTTTGTTACAAGGGATCAAATGACCCCCCAGTCCAGATCAACTCAACTTTTTTGCTTCTTTTAGCTAATTGTTTCTAGTTTTACAGTACATTTTCTGTGTGGTTCAGTCGCTGTACTCTTGTTGACCACATTTTCAGGAAAAGTGAGCGGTAGTTTTCAGAAATCAATCTGTGATAAACCTACTGTACACTCACTGCCCAGCACCAAACAGCTGCCAAGGTTAGCAACTAGCTGGCAAAGAAAGTCAATCATGAAGGAGCTAGAGGCAGATATTTCTCTCAGGACTTTGTGGATGCCAAAACAGAGCTAAAAGGTAAGCGGATAGAACAGACACTATTCAGATGGCCAAAACACTGCTATTGCTCTGGATTTGTAATTAAGGAGGTGATTGCTAACAAAATAGCCAAAACATATTTGTAAAAAGCTGGATTTATATCTCATGCAAGAGGTTTATATGGGAGATACCAGGTTTTGATTTATAGTTCGACATTGGATCTCACTTGTTCCCAGGACTATGGGATGGATCATATATGATCAGGCAGTATTGTGCCGCCTTGTTTCATTACTGTATGAGACTATCCCTTGTGGTCACTGTATTTACGGTACTGAAAAGGAAAAGATGATTGAGCCTTCCTTCATGTTCTATTCGTCATGGACGTCGCCTGGACTGGGCATTCAGGCCTGTAGCCATGAAATTTTTTCTTTAGCCCGGAATAATTCTCCACTTTGAGTGGTTTGTCACTAAAGAAGATGACAGTGTTGTAATTTTGTATTGTCAGTGAACGGAAAGGAGTCAAGACCAATCAGAGAGGGTTTAAAGGTAAATACGTGGAAATACTCTTATTGGCTGACAGGTCTCTGTTAATTCTTCATTTGATGGAGTTACTATGCCAGATGCTAGCTCACACAGTCAGTCAGTGTGAGGAAAAGACGGATGAAGATTTTTTTACCGGTAAAGAGGTTGAAGCTGAGGCAGTGGAACAAACATCCTCTCATGCTGGGCCAGGAAAACAAGATGTGCAAATGTATGAGTTCCACGTCAAGTAAACCAAGTTAGGTTCATCAGCAATGATTTTGCAACCAAATGATGACAGTTTACTCAGTCACTTTGAGTAGTTAGCCGTCATTCGTGAAATAGCCATTGTATGATGGGTTTTGAGGATTTTCCGTCATGTAGTCCTACTAATAGTGGTACGCTCATTTTGGTTCGAGACATGCGAGTAGCTGGAATATTCATGTGCAGATTATATGGTAAATCAAATCCAAACCCTTCCTTCCCTCTCCAATTTTCACATTTTTTGTGTAGTCCTCACATACAAAAAAATGCATGGAAACAGTCTATTTATAAGGATGTTTTTAAAGTTTTTGGATGGAGAAGAATCTGGGCTCAGCCCAACAGTCTAGCCAACGCCCCTGCTATTCACTCTCAATCATTTCTACAGGCATCAGAAGCTTGTTGGAGCTGGCAAGAGTTTATGTAGTCTCCATGTGGCAGCTGTAGCCCTGATGTGTAGTTACATTTTTGAGAAGGTGCACAACAGCGTCACTATAACAACATCACAATACTTCTGCATTTATTTCTGAAAGAACAGTCACAGGTCACAAGCGGTTAGATGATTTCCTTGTGACGTAAATGTCATCATTTCAGGCATTTGAACAAACCAGTGCATGTATTTTTTCTTGTGAGGAGAGTCAGGATGACGTATATATGAGTATTTCCATTTTATGATACTTAATTTATAAGTATCTCAAGTTTTTCCCTCCATTGCCAACCTTGTTAAAGCAATTGCCAATTATGGTATTCAATGAGTGCAAGGTTTGTTGCTCAAATCATTCAGCTGTGAATTGCTTCATAATGCCGAGATGAAACCTATGACCCCTGCTGCAAGAATAGACAAGATCAAGTTCTCAAAACACCTCACATTATACAACATGTCCAAATGATTAATAAGAAAGTGAGATAGAAACAGATAAAAACATGCTTCAGTGCTCATAGATACAGTATATACTCAAAGGGATTCACATATACTCCCACATACTGTAATAATTCAGTGATTCATGAGCACAGATGTTAGCTGACTGCCAAGAAAGGAGAGGTGTGTTCACACAGAGCTGTAAGTTTCATCACCTCCCTGCTCGCCTCCCTTCAGCCTCTCTGTGGATGCTGTGTGTCAGAAAGCCTGAGGGGGGAGCAAATGAGATGAGACTCAGACGCTGTGTGCAGGGGGAGGAGGAGGAGAAAGGTGAGGCGGCGAAAAAACAGGGGGCGAGGCAAACGTAAGAGAAGGCAGGAGGGGTAAGAGAGAGAGAGAGAGAGAGGGAGGGGGAGAAGACGAGATGGTGAAAGAGAGATGAGGGAAACACACCTGGGTATGGTGAAAGAAAAAAGAGAAGAGGAGACAGGGTGAGACAGCGCATTCACAGACAGATTGCTTTTAAGTGAGAGATTGCAATGCATGTACTATCCTGCACCAGACATGACATTTGGAGTTTTAAATGAGGAGCACTGTGCTTCAGCCTCACAGCTTTTACAGAAAGTTTTATTCCATGTTTGGGGAAGCTGGGTTTCACTGCTGCATAATACTCACCTGTGGACAGTGGGAGAAGATGCTCATTGCATGTTAAAGGTTCTGCTCGGATCAATCAGTGGTGTGTTATTCAGATCATTACTTACTAGTGCAAAGTAAAAGTAGTAATGTCATAATGTAAAAGTACTCAATTACACATAAAAGTTATCTGTGCAAAATTATAGCTGTTTTTGATTATATGTATGATAGTCATTATTCAGCTGTATTTGAGTCTCTATATAGTAGCTTTCATTGTTAATGGTGGGGTCCACCATTCCTGCGGAGGATTTAAATCAAAAGGAATCACCAGAAATGAGACATGCACAAACTGGATATAATATGTAATACTAAAGTCAGTGGATACATGCATGTTATGTAATACAGAAAGCACTGAATTGGACAATATTTTTGACTGTCTGTAACTGTGCTGAATCCTGTTGGTCCAAGGTTTGTTTGGGAACACAGATACAAAAGCTGTTTGCTCCAGTGGTTGATGCATGTATCATTTCACACAAAACTCCAGGACATGCAGCTATTATTAAAACACATGCTGTTACCACCAGTAAACACAGGTGGCCTGATATCAACCAGGTCTGACAGTTTTAGGGTTATAAAATTATATAAAAATACACTTTTCAGTGGAATGCTAATATCAGCATCACAATGATGATGCTAATATTTAGCAGGTGAAACTGACCTTGTTCACCATTTTAGTGTAGCCTGTTAGCATGCAACATTTGCTAATTAGCACTAAACCAAAGTATTGAACAAATTAAGATTTGATGGTGTTAGAGAAAAAGTTAAGAAATCAGCAAAGCAATTTCAATTCATCCTGAGGGGGACATGAATGGCTGCACCAAATTCCAAGGCTATCCATCCAATAGTTGTTGAGATACATCAGTTTGGACTAAAGTGGTGTGTTGACCCGCAGGCCAACATTGCCAAACCTATTTTCACATTTTGTAAGTGGATTAAATGTTTAGTCAGTAAAGTTTTAACCTGCAAAGTGACAGCAGCTGTCAGAAAAATGAAGTGAGGAAAAAATTCAGTATCTTTTTGAAATGTGAAGTGAAAAAATTCAAGTAAAGTACAAATATCTCAAAATGATTTAAACTTGCAGTGCGGAACTTTTACTTATAAATGAACATCCATTACGTTCAAGCCCTTGCCAAACGAGTTCACACAATGCTGATTAAGCCTTCACCAATAGATAAATCTCTCTGTATTTCACAGTATACCAGTGTTTTTAATCTGGTGTTGGCTTTGACATTGTTGCACTGGCCAGATGGCTAACTTCCTGTTAGCTCTCTGCTAATTTGAAGGGGGACAAAATAATTGAATCATGTGTCTTTTCTAGACTTGTCTCACTGATAGTGAAACAAGTAATTTTGTGGGTGTTGTGTCGACAGTGTTTGTGTAATTACTCTCACTGCCAGAAGGGGGAGACAAAAGTGCTGCACTCCAGCTTTCAGTAAGTACCTATGTATGTATGTATGTATGTTATTTACTTAAATACTAGCAGGTATTATTATCTTATTTCCACCAGGGTTATTTCCACTCTATGACGAATGCAACATGTAATAATGTGACAGTAAAAACTGGCAGGTTGTGGATTGCTTTATGACTCAAAAGGAGAATTCTTTATTCTTTCATTTTTACTTTAGTATTGCACGACTTTACTCCAGTCCCACTATTCTTATCTCCTACTTCACTTTAACTTATTCTGTCAAAACATGCTCAGCTCTTATTCGTGTGCTTGCTCTTCAAAAGAAATACACACAAAGCAGCAGCAGAAACGGGGATGGGAGGGAAAGCTGCAACATCCTCTTTGTGACATGAAACACAAAATGCTAAACATAGCACGTTTAATTTGTGTTTACTACTACAATGTGAGCACACGTTCTCCAACGCACCTCCTATGCACTGATGAAGCATACTGTACCGTTTATGGAGTGTGGCATTACAGCATTACTTACTTAGGGTAAGTGAAGGCAAGATAATGATGAAGATTACTCAGTATCTTCTGAGTATGATGCATTTACTCGAAGGTGCACAGAAATAGTGTAACTAATGTTTAAATGAGTAATTAATGAGTCAGTTACTAGTTTTGTTCTGCTCAATTCAAAGTTAATCATAAACAGCTGATGAAGAAAGTGGTCTTTATGTTGATTCAAAGATATTTATGAACTAATCATTACTGAATGACTTCATTAATATTTTATTTTCCAGTCTGTTCTCTTGTAACATATCATTATCTGCTATGTAGTCCTTGATTCTGAGTTATTCAAGAACTACTTATTAGTGATTTATTGATTTTCAGGTCATTCCTGATTCGTTCCTCACTTGTTCCTTCATAACTACTCACAATTTTGTGTACCATACTGTATAGTTTCTAAGTTGACTTATTAAATATGGAGCTTTCAATCTACATATTACTTAAATCTTCATGAAAAATGTTAAGTGCTGAATGTAGTGAAACAAACTGGGGATTCAGGGTGACATCAAGCCAACTTTGCATATTACCTAACCGGTGAAATAACTTTACCATAGTCAAAATAGTATGATAGAAAATAACAGATTCAATAGTGGAAATGATGCTCCTAAAAATGTGTTAAATTTTAAAGCTATCATATGTAACTATTCTGCATTAAAATGTCTAAAAGCGACCAGACCTATGTTATATATTTTGTTCAGTTGTGTATTTACATCATCCCAAATGTTTCCAACAATTTTCAAACCTGGAGAAATCTAAAATTTTAAGTACTACTGTAAGTAAAATTGTAATCTGCATTTATGCAAAGTACCATAACTTCCATACCATAATATTCCCCTCTAATTTGTTGCCTAGTAGAGATACTCAAGTAAAGTACAACTACCTCAAAATTGTATTTAATGCAGTACTTGAGTAAACTTCTTAGCTACTTTCCACCCTGTGATCAATGTTCCCTTTTCAATTTAAGGCTCATTTGAGGATTTAGATTGCATGTACTATGGGTCCGATTCAGTGGACAGTGGAGAGTATTGACACTTTTAGTTGCAGTGTAAACATACTGTAGCCTAAAACATCAATTGTACTTGAAAAAAAATCACAGCGGAGAGACAGCAGGCGTCATTCCGTAACATTAGAGCGCATTTGTTCAAACATTGTGTATCTCTCATTAAGACCGCGGCTATCTGGGATATTTACTGGCTCTGTGTTGGTGATTGTGTTTTCATTCAATAGCTGTCCTCTAGTCACAACTGTTTTCTCTCACACTGTGTGAGCCAAGCCCCGCTGCAACACTGATTTCCCGAATAGTGTTTGTGTCACAGTTCCTGGGAGTCCTGTCCCTCTTCAGAAACAGACATGATTCTCTTTTCCAATGCCCCTAATGGGTCCCCTGTTTTCTTCTTGTCGCAGCACCGCCAGCGGTCTTTACAAGTTCCTCTTTTGGGAATACTTTCTTTTTTTAGTCTTTTCCTGCAACGGGAACATGGAGACGCTCAGTTTTGCATCTCAGACCGCATACTCAGCCTGTGATGGATGTCATGTTTCCTCCTGAGGTTTTTGTTTATGACAGTGACTATCCATTTCAGCACATATCGCCACAGCACAGTGTGCCGTTACGTAATGTGCATGTTGTTTTACGAAGAATTGATTTATATACCGTCCTGTAATGGATTTCTGTGTGTGTGTGTTTTGTTTTGTTTGGAGCCTTGCTCGTTTTCTGCTCTGACCTCAGGTTCTAATGCAGAATGGGATGTTATCCCCAAACATAATGAAGTGCCTATAACAACTTGCCAACCCGCGACGTGTCTGCGTTGACATTTGTTGTGGGTTTACCCCTCTGGCACAGAAAACCACAGTATAGAAAGGCTCACATGTCCCTGTGTTTGGAGGCAACATTAAGCACAGCACCACTTTTCACACTGCAAAAATACCCAGCCTCAGTGAGGTCTTGGACTTCACTTTCTTCTTAAAAGAGCGAAAATTACTTGTCAATGGATGTATATAAAAAAAAAATTCCCCTTCATTACTTTTCAGAGGGTTCCTTGATCACAGTGACCATAGCAGTCATTACACATTATTATTGTGAGAGCTGCACTTCATTTATCAAAATCACACAAGCTGATTGCAGTGAAACAAGGGAGATGATTGGCAGTGCTTTAGAATGCAGTCGTCTAATTATGGTGTTAATTATTTTGCAAACGTGGAAAACAATTTTCAGGCACACTGAGGTGGCTACGGGGAGCCAGAAGTCTTGAAATAATGGTAACAAGGTTGCATCTATGAGAGATTTCTTTATTTGTTGTGGCTCTACACAGTTACAGGGAATCTAATATTATACATGGAAAAATCGTGTAGCTTACTGGATGAGTTGATTTATAGAATTCATTAACTTCAGCTGCCTTTCAAACAGAGTTACCTAGGTTCCTTAATGTAGTTACATACTAAGGAGCAAAAATAAACAGAAAATACTCAGCAAACTTTGCTATTTTAGAAACAGCCTTTGCCTTTCTAGTGGTTTTCAGTCTCCCATTCCATCTGTTCATATCTTTACCAACATCCATTCAAGCAACAGTCACATGGCTGTAAGTTGTACAGAAAAATGTCATAACTGAATAATGCTGCTACTTTTGAATTTGTCATTGGACTAAAAATAAATCTTCATGGTTTGTTAAATGTGGTACAGGAATGCACAAGAATGACGTTTAGTTCCCGATTTAGCTCCTGTGTTTAGTTCCTGGGGCTATTTGGTCAACAAAGGCCATCTGTAGTAGCCTGTTAATCCTAACACTGCTTATTTATTGATCAAAAAAATATGTTATATCTTTATGTGGAAGTACAACAACTTGTACAGCTACGTCAATCTCATCCACGCTTATCACAAGTTTTCTGTCATAATTTTTCATAAGAATTTAGCTTGTTACAGTAGTCTTCAACCAGCAGAAACAGCTATCAGTAGGCAGAACACCAGACCTACTGTATCTGATTTCCAAACAAATGTGGCCAACATGTCCAAGGTCTGGTACCAGGCTTCATCACTAACCTCCAAACTCTTGTTCTTTTTATTGGCTGTAATAGCCTAAAGCTTTGTGGTGCACAAACCCTCTGGTTTGACAATAATTACAAAGTACACTATATGTTTGTTGAAATACATGTTAAAGGAAATGAACCACAAAGTATCTTGATTGAATTTTTGTAAAACTGCATTATCTTTGATTACATGTCTCAGGTTAATTACTGTAATTACTTTAAAGAGGACATATCATGCAGATTTCCCTGGTCTATATTTTTATTCTGGGGGATGGAATGGAATGAAATGTCTTTGCATGATTTACAATTCAATAAACTTGACTAATTTATTTATCTTATATTGACCCTTTATGCAGCCCCTCTTTATCTGAAACAGGCTGTTTTAGCTCCATTCTCTTTAAGGTACCCCTTTCCGATGAGCCCACTCTGTTGTGATTGGCCAGCTTCCAGAAGCTGCGTCTCGGCAGACGTCTCTGGAGGCTACATAAACACTTCACTTCTTTTTTTTTTGTCCTTTACTCAAAATGTCAACTTATCAAATACATCTGTACATGTTCAAGATGAAATCTGAACCGAAAATATACAACGTGAACAACCCATGGAACAACCTTAGGAACAAAGGCTGCGGAATTGATGCCAGGTCGATGGGGAACTAGAGGTAACTTTGCAAACAAAGTTGTAAGAACAGGCTGAAGTCCTGGCTTTTGACATTCAGGGAACAAGTTTTGGAATATTGACAGTTTTTAACATAGACAACTAACATATATACACATAAATACACATATACAAACACATATAAATGACAGAAAATCACAAAAAGCATGTCATGTCCATTTTTACTATTGGGCTGTGATCTAAAGCATTGGATAATCGGACACTGAGTGTGAGTTCATTATGAAATACTCTCATCATACTGCCAACACCAAAAAGGTCCACACATGTTAATGCTGCCAGAGAAGCAACATGATCTCAGTGCTGCTGCTTTGAACACACACTTGTTTCAAGTACACACTGAGAGGAAATAATAATGGAGGCTGGAAACTGATGTTGCCAATGAGAAAGAGGGTGGGAACGTGTCACATTGAGCATTAGCAGTTGGCGCAATGGGTCAATTACAGAGTAGTGCAGTGATGAATAATCCAAGCATCGCTTGTGCATCACAGAGTCTGTGAAACAACAGTGTGTTGTTAACTCAGCCTGCTGTTTCCCCCCTCCCCGGTAGCCTTGCTGTGGCATGAAAACAAGAGCACCTACCTTCCCATCGACCCCATATATCCACCGTGGACTCTGCAGACTGCTGGAGAATACGCTGATGGAGTTGTCAGTCTCTACCACATCACACTTGATATGGCTTGAATGCAGATGAGCCATTGACAAATTGCTTTTTGCCAGAAGGTTCACCCAGAGGTAAAAGCCCCAGGTTCACTCCACAGCAGCGATGGGGGAGTGATTTATAAAGAGGCAAAGACACGTCTTTGTCAGGCCTCTGGCATTGACAGGCGCTTCATCAGCGTCCAGATTGGGTTTCATGGTCAACTAGAAGGCACTGATGCGGCAAGAAGAGATTGGCATCCTCAGTATCCGCTACCATTGCATTGCTTCTCTTAGTGCTGTTTTTGACCGGCAAACACTTGGCATCAGGCGAGAGAACTTGTACTATAGACAACAGGCCAAGTCAAGTGACGACTCTGTGTTGTCCCCGGTAAAGGAGGACCAAAAGACCAAAGCTAAAAATAAATTAATTGTAACTAGTGATGTCTAATGTAGCTTAATGCCTCCAAGTCTCTCCCTTATCATCTAAAAACGATTACAAAACACATAATCGGACTAAACTGTTGCATTTCATGATGCATTTCTTCATTATGATAAACACAGCAAGCGTAGTTTACTCTGAAATAACTCCATAAACTAATAACAGCCTCTGCATTTTAGATCTCTGGCATCCCTAAGCATTCTTAGAAGTGCCTGTTAGGTTTACACTAAGTTTGTTTTTCTACTTAGAGGTACTTCGGACTCAAATGAACCCCTTAAAGGTGCAGTGTGTAGGATTTAGTGGCATCTGGTGGTGAAGTTTCAGATTGCAACAAACTGAATACTACCTCCACCTCAGCCCCCTCCCCTCCTGAGTGTGTAGGAGAACCTACAGTGGCTGCGAAACTCACAAAAAACATGAAAGGCCCTCTCTAGAGCCACTGTTTCGTTTGTCTATTTTGGGCTACTGTAGAAACATGGCGGGCTCCATGGAAGACCTGCTCCCTATATAGAGGGAGCAGGTCTTCTAAAGGGCTCATTCTAAGGTAACAAAAACACAACAATTCTTATTTTAAGGTGATTATACACTAATTAAAACATACTTATGAATATTATATTCCATTTCTACCAAGTCTGTTCTGCTAGATGCCACTAAATTCTACACACTGCAGCTTTAAGATCCAGTTTCCTCTTTTATTGTCCCTTAAGGTTGGACGATTACAACAACTGGGTCAGATGCCGATGACAACTTTGCTTCAGAAGGGGTCAGATTTGGTGAGCCCTATAGAGCTGAAGAAGACAGAGGAAATGCAACAGTGTTTTCATCATAATGAAAGAACATGTCACCTGCTTCAACACTGTAGCTCTTTCATGTGTATTTTTTTAGTCGCATAAATCTGCTACAGGTTTTAGTCTTTTCATCATTTCTTCTTTATTGATGGTAAAAAGATTTTTATAAAAAAGCCAAAAATTTATCCTCCACATTTTGACATCTGTTGAAAGTTGTTTTGAATCTGAGGATGACAAGAAAAGATTGATATTTAAAAAAAGTTTAAATAACTCAATTGATGTAAGTGACACTTGACACCAGCAGTGCAGATCTTGCTGTCTATCTAAGTAGTCTACCTTCATCAGAAGAGAAAAAGAATCACACACAGAGAGAGGAAAAAATAACTAGCTTGCTGTGTTATAGTCGTGCAACTGTGATCCCTGCCTGCGTTCTCGAGCCATGTGATTGACTGGGATCTGAGGCGAGAGTGAAAGTGGTTTTGAGATGGTATGAAAAGAGATAATGACAACAGAGATAGGGGTAATATCCAAAGTGAGTGTTCATTTGTCACTTATCATGTCTGACTCCTGCTGCGAGTCTCGAGGTAACATGGTGAAAGAGCCTCTTTAAGGCTACACAAAACTTACATTTCCACACACTGGAAGAGGATATCAGAGTCCTTGTTAATGGAGGAGTGTGGATCATAATGAACAAAGGGAAAATAATGATTATCATTAATGGGCTTGGGGGAGGAGGGCAAGTCAATGGGAATGCTTTTCATTCCCCTCGTTAGGGCCACTGAAGAGTGATGCGTCTCTCAGTAGACTGTTGTTAATGTGCCATCAGGGGCTTCAGCAAAGCTACTGCAATGAATAATAAGTTTAATGATGTTTGTTCTCTGTGATGACACATCTACAGTGCTGGGTAACCACTTAGTATTAAACCACCACTCAACTGTGTGCACCCAACCACTTACACTGCACTCCTCTTTTTGTTATTCATAGTGATGCGTAGGAATATATTTCATGCTTTAATATTTCTGTCAAAAATTGATTCTTTTTCCCACCAAAATTATAGATGATTATGAATGTTTTCCCTATCTCTCTTTCTCTCTCTCTCTCTTTTTTTTTTTTTTTTACTGTCAGGAACCAGGCAGTGTGAGAATAAATGGGTTCTCATTTCATTCAAAATGCCTTGAATTTCAAATAATATGACCTTTTTAATATGCCCTCCCATTCCACTGCAGCATGATGGTCCACCAGGTTTTTGAAAGGTGCAATTGACAGGTGGGTACAATATACCTCAGTCGGGATGGGCATTTTTATTGAAATCACTATATGAATGATAATGAGTCTGAGACCCTAAATGTCTTTTCAATTTACATATAGCACCAGTCAAAAGTTTGGATACGCTTGGAAGGTGTGTCCAAACTTTTGACTGGTACTGTAGCAGATGTAGATTGATAAAATGATAACGTCCAATAATTAACTAGTATTTACAGACACTACTCACAGGTACAACTTTTGTCTTACTTGTATATCCACATAAACCAAAAAAAGGGCCAAACTCCCATTATGAAATTGAAAATTTCATCTGAGGATAGGTCACATTTTCTGACTGTAATTTACAGTCTTGCTAGACGATGCTTGTTCCAATATCATGTACGTTTTGGCACTGATGTGACTTCTCTTATCCTCCAACTTACAGACATAACTTGTAAAAAAAAGAGACAAAAAGAGGTTTTGCACACAGTGTGTACCACACAGCAAGAAGTGCTAAAAACTGCAAGATGAATTTAAGTTAGAAAAAAAAGTGTTTTCTTGTGACTACACACTCAGCTCATAAAAGTATGTAGTCAAGGAGATTTTATTGTTGCTCATGTCAATGTTAATAAAAATCCTTGATTGCATAGTTTTATGGGTTGAATGTGCAGTCGCTTCCACAAACATTTGTCCTGTATTTTTTCTGAACTGAAATGTTAGTGTCAGCATGCTAACATTCTCACAATAGCAATGTTAACATGCTGATGTTTAGCTGGTAATATATACCAGGCTCACCATTTTAGTTTAGCCTGTTAGCATGCTAGCATTTGCTAATCAGCACTTAACACATAAGTACAGCCGAGGCTGATGCAGATGTCATTTGTTTTGCAGGTATTTGGTCATAAACCAAATACCAAATGTTGGAAAAATTAATATTTTGACTTATTATTACAGTTCATCTTGAGGTGAACATGAATGTCTGAACCAAATTTCATAGCAATAGTTGTCGAGACTTTTCACTCAAAACCATAAATGTCAACCTCATGGTGGTGCCAGAGGAAAAGTGAGGGGGTCACCAAAGTTACTATAGGATACATCATCTTGGAAACATGAATGTCTATACAAAAGTTAGTGCCAACTCATCAAGTAGATATAGAAGGTTAGGGTGCAGTAAATAAACTGAAACTTAAGCAGAAAATACAACCTAAAGTCAAAGTTTTCATAACTTAGGAACTGTGTTTATTGCACAATTTCAACACCAAATTCATTCCTTCATTTTTGTCTTTTCTTGCTCAGAGAACAATATATAAATTTTAAGACATCATGCACATTTCACCAAATTCTTATAAGCCCGGCTGTACACGTCACACAGTCCTTCCTTGTTTATTTACAGCTCTGTTATTTCCCTGTACACCTTCTGTATAGATGATTTCCTAACTGCATGAGCTGTAGCAGTTAGAATTAATGAGCTGTCCGTTCAGTGGTAATGATGAAAACGTTGCTGTTATGCAGCCTTCAGTGCTGCTGATGAAGGGCTATAACCAAATCAAGTATTTCCCCTATAGCTCCATTGCCATGGCGACGGCTCACATATGGCTTCAGTGGTTCGGGGAAGAAAATGACAACAAGTGGGAAAACAAAGAGTCAATGCAATTAACCTCATAGATGTGCTTACCATGCTGGAGTTTCCATAGACAGCACAATGACTGCTGGCTTTAATTGGTCATGGTAAGGAGTTGTATATTATATGCTGATGTTTGAAGCTTAAAGGGCCACTGCGGAAGCGCTGTGTAAACATATTTTTACATGCTAATTAATTGATAGTGCTAATTTCAATTATACCAGGTAACTAGATCGAGAGTCTGTTGAAAATATAATCTCTGCCAAAAGGAAAAAAAAATATTCTCACAATAACATTCTCATAAAAAAAAAGAGTAATACATAGTTTACTATTTAAGTAAGTACTTTTAGACTTCTTACAAGACAGTAGTGTTTTTATGGCATAAAAAGTGTTCTTGACCTTCCCAATAATTTATTACGGGTAGGAAGATCTTTCCAAAATGGATAATGTTAATGTATAATATATGGAAGGAAAAGAAGGCAAAAGTTTTAATGAGGGCAATTGAGAAATCAACACTTGTATGTGAGAAGACTGAACATTTATTGCCAGAATCACTGCATTTTTTCCTTTTTGTATTAGCAAAAACTTTTCTTTCCATTAGTCTTTTTCCAGTGGGTTAATATGTGTATTGATTTAAAAAAAACCCACTGCTGCTAATTATGTGGCGGGCCAGTCTGTGCTCGTGTGTTCTAGAGTCCATTAAAACTGTAACCACTTAAGCACCATTCATATTGGCAGAGAGATCAGCATTGTCCTGCTCTGAGAGCCTGTCACACAGTGTTTCCATGTACCAGTATGTATCGACCGTGAGGTTCATGGAGCAGAACCCTAAAAACAACCCGGCTCGGAGAGTGAGAACGTTTACATGGCAGAAGCTGCTCATCACGTCTGACTGCATGCAGTGGATAATAGTGCTTTAACACCTCGTCAGATAATTGCATTTAACAGAAAGCTGTCTCATGAGCTGTTGGCATGCTGTCAAAGCCTTATGGGAGCTTTAGTTGTTGAATGCTCACATAATATTTGTTATCTTTTGTCTTATCTGTTAAAACGACAACAGTGTGAAATGTCCCTTGCCAGTACGTTGTCTTAGAATATAGACAGAAAACTCCAAGATACATTCAATACAGAAACCACTGAAAAGACTGGCTATGCTTGGGTCTTAAGGTTAGGTAAGGTCTTAAGGGATTGCCTGCACTAGAGGTCCAAAACTTTGGACTTGATCCAAAACGGACCACAAAAACATCCACAATGTGGTCACAATGTGGACTTAAATCCAGAGAGAACACCAGCAATGGAAACAGCATGATGCACGACTAATTAAACAGCCACGGTCAAAAAGAGCAGCAATACATGTCATTTTTCCTGCAGCTATTCTGCTGTGATCCATTTGGGTATTTGATGTACTGACACACAAACCCAAGACCTGGGGCAATACAACAGGACCCTGCCAAATTAGGCTGAATATAAATTGGACTTGGGTCCCTGGTTGAGTACCAGTAATTTAGATTTCTAGCCTCTATTATTACAACGAACAACAACTGAATATTTTCTATACTTTTGAGCGTTAGGGACAGTGTTGCGCTATCTAATGTGTTGCACTAATCCCTTACACTAACGAGTAGTGTAAGGGATTACAATTTGAAAGTCAGTATTTACATTACAGTTACTAATCCGAGTAACTCTCCATTACTTTTACACTTGGGGGTTGGTGTGCTCGCTGTCTTACCGTGATTAATGGAGGGTTGATATCAACCTACATCCAGCAGTCACCTGACGCTATAGTTTCATTCAGAATTGGAGGATGTGTGAATCGTGTAGCTCAGTTGGGACTTCTGGAGTGTTGTATGCAGTTACTATAGCTGCTGGCTGTTGGATGGTCAGTAAATCCCTCCAAACTGTGTACTGCCTGCTTGTGAAACCACAAATGTCTCATTTTCTATTTCTCACATGTGTTAGACAAAAAAAGATGCAGCGTGTGGGTGTGGTGGAGGATTCTGAATTGTTTAAAGGCAACTTTGACGGAGCTGACAGCTGAGAAACCAAAGTAAAGTAACAAGTAATGTAACACATTACTTTTGCTGCTGAGTTATGAGTAAAGTAATGTAATTACTTTTACAGTAAGTACTGTGTTATCAGTAATTGATTACAATTTTCAAGTAACTTGCCCAACGCTGGTGAGGGAAGGGGAAAATCAGTGAAGACATCTATTTTTATTCATCTTAGAACTGACAGCTGCTGTTAGCAACTACAGTAGCTACATGAGTCAATCATAACCACAGCAAACATGCTGTATTTAGTTTGTCACTGACGGAATTTTCAAGCCTCCATTGTCACACATATTGACACTTCTTCTGTGTCAAAAGAAAGACAGTGTCTAGTAAAACAAAGCAGAACATCAGTAACAAATCTTTGAAGACGTAACCTGCTGCTTTCTAAAAAAGCAAACAAAAACAGGTCATGCTTGGGGCTAAATTGACGATGGTATAAAATGTATGTATAACTGGACGATGTATAATTTCCTGTAAAAAGTAGAAATTTACAACAAAGCTTATTAATTAATATAGTAGAGAAAAATGCCATTGTACAGTAGAGGACTGCCTACACACAAACACATATCTAGGTGGTGTATTTGTTTTAGTCTAATCTCCCAGAGACCGATAATGGGATGTGGGTGCTTTTAGTGAGAAAGAGATTAGTCAGGTTTGATATTCATCTACACTGTTCCATCATCTAAAGCCAAGCTGAACAAAGCTCTCTGAATGCTAACACGCTCGGTCCACACCGAGATACAGCTTTTTTTCATGAAATCAAGTTTCAAGTAAGCTCTCAAAAATCCCATCTAGTGTGCCCTTCATAATGTATCAAATAGATGCACGTGCATGTTTGACTTTTGATATTCGGGCTGCATGGAAATGCCCTGGAGCTCGACTGGCTGCAGCCACGTAAAGATAGTGAGGCGGTACATGTAAAATGCATGATCTGTTTAATCAGAGCACACATACACTAGAGATAAGACTGTCAATCAACACGGAGGCTCGAAGGATGTATTGTAGTTCGACAAACATCAGATATGCCCGCATGATGGGAATGTTGTCTGCTATTTCTACATAACATTATTATAAGTTCCCATAAAATCAATTTCCACATTCATGCGAGTTTGGGTCAACTTACCTCATTGTGAGAGCAACACTGATACAGTATATTATGGGGGGTGGGGGGGATCTATATATTAATGACAACAGCGTCATGATGACAGCAACTCAATTGAACCTCGCTGTTTTTTTATGAACTCAAACTCATAGTATTGTAATTCATGTTCTTGCAAGCTTGTGCATCTCATACATAGTCATAAATGTTATGCATTTCCTTCTATTATTCTTCCGTGTCAGCTGTCAAAGTTCAAAGCCTTTGAAATATTTTCCAGAGTCTCTTTGAAGAAATTTAAATTTTACATGCCCTGTTGATTTAAATGCAATCAGACAGAATATGGCTGCGTTTGCACAACAAAGGGAGAACTGTTATGTGCCAAGTAAATACAGTATATGTCGATAAAAACAGGGGAAGCGAGTTTAAATTATTTTCCTGAATTATTCATGGTTTAGTAACACCTTGCACATCTCTCATGGCCAGTGGTGAAACCTAGAGCTTTTTTGTTGTTGTTGTTGTCGTCTTCAGTTGTGAGCTGAAAGGCTGAGCACTGACAGCTCAAACATGATTGTTATTCCTCAGAATTGGTGCCATAGATTTTACTTTCCTCGCCATCACGGGCCTCTCATTTGTCAAAAGTTATTATCATTTTGGTTGAATGTGAACCTGGGGGTAATAACATTATGAATTTTGGGTTAATTTGTTGTGAAATGATATCACCACTTGGTGTAAATAACATTTTAGTGTTGTGGCAAACAAAACAAACATGTACACCATACAGTGCCCCCAAGGCTGCCTGTATGCTCTTCATTAAAACGTCTGCGATCAAAGTGTGTTGCAGCTACATGCTACCGACGGCTACAGATGGAGTTTGAACCGCGTACTATAAGATGCCCCTGGCAACTGTGTCCAAACTCATAATAAAGTGAGAGAAAGAAATAGACATACAGTCTACACACACGTATACATATCAAAGACCTGCACACAACCTTCAAACAGACAGGCAGACACACACAAGCTGTAATGCCTGCCTCTTAGCCTGCTGTTGTTTTTCTCTGAGTTTTTCGGGGGGTCTAAATGCTTGGGCCCATCTCGACAGCAGATGGGGGGGCACAGCTGGTGTTCTCCTGTGCCACACAAGTAGTGCCAGTGGAGATGGATGTTGAAGCCTAATGTATGCGGGCACACAAAAGGAATCACACTTGCACTGGGGGAAAAAAAAGAAAAAGAAGGGAGAATGAATTTTCAGACTCATCCCAGGTGCTTTTTGGCTGTCCGTGTGGAGGTTTGCACAGCCTGAGAGCTGCAGATTAGATTCCTGCTTTGTTCTGAATCTTGTTTAATAACTAAAAAAGGTGCTCATGGACCCACATGAACATGTGTCCTTTCTGTTATGGAACTGTCCCAATGTGAAGACACCAGTATATTTATGGTACGTGAGAATATTTGAAGGAATACTTTTAACGGACAAATCATTTTATCATCACTGACATCTAAGAGTTTAATATTCACTCAGCTTTAACCCACTGATTCTAAATGAAGTGAAACAGTGACTAATTGAAGGAAACGTACCCTTTATCAGCGCTGCTGTTCAGGTTTATAGTAGAATATTATAAAACTTTGTCATTGACTTTTTGATTTGTCACACTCAAATCCGGCTTTTCTGTGTGTTTACTTTGGATAAACCTAGACTCCTTTAAATGTTTGAATAAGTTTTAACCTCACTTTGGATGGATTTCTATGCATACTTATCTCTGAGTAGGCACTTTATACTCAGAAGTATACAGTACATTCAGGTAGTGTTCAGACACAACCTTTTGCAACCAAATTTCTTTCTCTATCGAGTGAGCTGTCAAGGCTTTAGGCTACATCAAACACACACACACACACACACACACACACACACACACAATTACATATGAAGGTCAGACATTACAGTAACCTGGACCAAGATATGACGTGGAATATTAATGATTGAATGGACCTGCTACTACTGCAGCACTGATCACATGCAGATGAAATCATGGAAACACATGTATGGTTGAAGGGAGTGAATTCACACAGTGACTAATAAAAACAGGTTAATTGAAAGTAGATGTGCTTACAACAACTTCTACGTTAGACAAACTCAACCTCTACTGCTGATTTCTTGTAATAACTATATTTGTAGAAATGAGAGCAAATGCGTAATCTAGCGAGGTTAAACACTCTTTGGGCTCGTTGGGAATCATCTCTACTCTGACACACTGTCACTTGTCAGACATGCAGAATTAAGATATGATTTTAACCCTGCCTGATATAGTCATAAAGTACATACATGATACATACATATATAATGATTACATAGTTTCACACAGCCATGATTCTGGGTGAAAATATTCATCATTTTGCAGTAAAGACCACATTGTATAGATGTCTGATTTGTTTTATGACTCTACAAAAGTGCCTTACAATAAAAAAGCACATGTAAAATTACCCAAAATATATCTGAACATATCTCAAATACAAACAGCAAATTTAACATGAATCGTTTTAAAGTAACAAATTGTGTATGTGACTTTTAAATACATGAAAACTTTTCTCCAGACGCCCAGTCCACTCTCACCAGGATGGTAGAGCTACACCTTCCTAATGAGAGGGATGCCACAGTGTGCCAGCCTTGGCTGATGAAATGCCTGTGCTAAGTGTCCAGGTGAATCACACCCTTTACTTCTCTATGTGTGACCAGCTGGTGCCCTGCGATGCTGCCATTTCCTCTGGCCTCTCTCCCAGTCTCTTAGACCAGGACGAGTCTGGTGCAGGGTGTTTGCACCTACAGCTTCTCCCCATCATGGCTGATGATGCAAAACACCTTTCCCCCTTTGATCAAGTCAAAGCCCAGCTGCCTCCCATCCACTGAAAGTGCCCAATTGATGTTAATCAGTTAATAGACACTGCGAGCAGATAGGGCAGGCTGACAGAGATTCAGTGTGACAGTATGTAAATGTAGGGGACAACAGATTCAACACAAGATGACAATGTATTAGTGATAAATAAGTAGCATCAATGGGTCCGAGGATATTGCCATCAGGGGATGGAATGAGTTTTGACTGTAAAAAAAAACAACAAAAAACACGGACAAAGTGTTTGACCTCATGCTTTTTCTGATGGTATCCTTTGAGGCCTTTGGGTTCATGCTGTCTCTATCACCATTGTCCGCTACAGGCAGAGATGCTTTTAAGTCCTTTGTGGGAAGTCTAGTCACAAGCCTTCATCTTAAATTTACATCACTTTAATTTGAAAAATGAGTACAGATAGTTTTGACACCACTGAAACTAAGTCCATTTGATGCATATGCCTGAGAACTGAGTATTCAAGATGTGCTACTATGCAAGAGCAACTCTAGTCTTTTAACTGGTCAACACTTGAGACTTTTTGCTTTCAAGTCTTAATTCAAGTCTCACAGCAGTCTAGTTCAAATCAAGTCCCAAGTCCTTATTTTTGATACATAAGTTTGACTCAAGTTCAAGTCTCAGGTCTGAATCTCTGACTGTAGGAACCAGATTATTAAGCCTGACTAGAGCTGAAGTGTCTGATAGTCAGAGACACCTTTCAGTCCCAGCAAACATGCCCCAAAATGTACTTGTCAGTAAGCATTCAATTAATGGAACAGTAATTGTCAAAATCACCAAAAAAAAAGAAGTAGAATTTTGCCTTTGAGATGTTAGCCTTAGACTTAATATAAAGACGGGCATATTAAGGTGTGGCGCCACCCACTGGTTTGCATTGGAGCCAGTCTGAAGCCCAGAGTTCCCAGAGTTGGTGCCATCTTTTCTGTTTGGAGCCAGGCCAGCTAATGTTAGCTAGTTAAGCTAAAATGTGCAAACAGGGCAGGTATCATAATCAAGAAATATTAACATTATCAAAATATTGCAACAGTAGGATGTGTTCCAGAGTTGGAGAGCAAACTGTCAATCACAGCCATCAATCAACACCCACACGGCAGATGTCAAAGCTACTATATGTCTTCAAATCGTATTAACGGAGCAATCATTTCCAAAATGACCATCAATTTACTTACTAGAGTTTCCAAATTTGGACCCAGTGGGGTAAAAAAAGATTGTCTTAATATTTCTAGAGAGAAATTGAGTGGGTTGAAAAGTTTGAATGGGAGTCAATTGGAGTTAACATCTAGCGGCTGTTGGTGGCATTGGACTTTAAGGTACTTTTGCATTTTTGCCATTGACTACAATGGTTTTCTTGACAGCAGTGGTGGATGCTGCTTCAGTTGTGTTTTGAGACCCTCGACTGACCTGTCTTTACTTCTACTGGATGCTGTCTCCACTTTTGACTTCCTAAAAATACAAAAATGCAGGTAATTTAACTCATGTTTTCTCCTAGCAGGTCAAACAAGCACCTGGATTTCACCAAAAGAAGATGTCAAATTCAGTTAGTGAGGTGTAACTTCACTCAACAACACAAGGTACTGGCAATTAACACCAAATGTCAGCATGTGTGTGGGTGTGAAGGCAGTGCTGATCATGGCTGGAGTCCAATCTCAAAAGCATGTCTTCAACTCGTCTTTTATCTTCTTTTCTACAAATATAAAGCATACTTTCTATGATCAGTCATGTCCTTCACATAGATTTATTGGATGTTCATGCATGTGTCATAAAATACAGCCAAGATTAGATGGATTATACTTGATACTGGCATTAATTTATGTCCATGTGAATCTCTTGGGTTGGTCTTGTTTGCACACAGTGAGCATGGCTGATGATATCAGGGCCTCTTATTCAACTTCCATTTCCTATCCTTTATTCTCTTGCAATATGATCTCCCATTTCTACAGACTTGAAAATTACTTGAGTTAGAAAATCCATCATGATGACCATAAAAAGTCTTTATTTGGTGTCGTCAGTGTTTCTGTTTTATTGTCTGGTCATTGTGCCCTTCAGTTGAGTGTTCTTCTAACAGTGTACACATCTTGTTCCAACTCTACATTACATTTTAGACTCCTTGAATAGGACTTATTTTCTTTTCTTGTCTCAGTCCTGATAGAAACTGCCCTTGGACTCGCCCGGACCTGGTTTTGGAATTCACATGGACTCGTATCCATATGTTGGTCTCAGCTGGAGTTCAGACTCCCCTCAGATTTTTGGAGCAAGGTTTTGCTCAAAGTGCCACAGAACACAAAATAAGTCCTAGGGTGTTTATATCAAAAGAGTGTGGGGAATTTAATCAGTCCTAAATATACTCTCTGCTGTACAACTCGTAAACTAATACAGCTTATAAGTGTATTTCCATTATTATAGTTATATTTTCCCCCTATGCTCACTTTGAAGTTGAGCCACTGACTTCAGCAAAGCATGTTTTACTGTGAGAAATAGCTCTGAAAAAAGGGCATATAGAAGCCTTTGAAGCCCTGCTGACTAACACTTGGATTCAGACCTAAATAAAAATGGTAATTTTTTTTTCTTTTTAAAATCTTTTTTTCCCTACTCTATTTCTTCCCTTTGCAAAAAAAAAAAAAGTGGAGGGCTGGTATCTGATAGCAATCCAGATCAATGTGAGTCCAGACAACTCTGGTGAACCAAAACAGACCTTTCAGACAACCTTTTTTAGTGAATCTTGAGATATTCAGAAGGCACTGGAGAGATGTCTGGACATTTAAACATTTAACTATGTTTTCAAAAATGCAGACACATCTGGAAACATTTCAGCAATTATATAAAAGGGTTGTTTTTTTTTGTCATAAGGAAAAACAGTAGACCTCCCACAGCAAAACATTCATTTTTGGCTGTGATATCCGGGTAAATCATCATCCAACTCTAAATGCCTCCTGACATTTCTTAAGTAGTTGCTGGGGACATTAGAATAGAGAAAAGTGGAGAGCTCAGTATTGTACTGTAGACAAAAAAAACATTTCCCTAGAACAGAACATACTGTCTTTTGTGCTATGTCTTTTATGAGAATGTACACAATAGATCTCCGACTGCTTCACTAGAAGAAAGCTGCGATTGTTCTGGGCAACTCCCAGGTGTGAATAATGAGATGATCAACCCACGCATCTGTACAGTATATGTAGATTTAATATAATTTAAATTAAATTAAATTAAGCAAAGAGGTACCTGCACACTGAAATCAGAGCTCCCTTTAAGATTTAAGATCATTTTATCTGCAATATTTCAACCAAGGCTTGTTTTCAGGTAAATACCCAGATGGTGGAAAAGAGATATAAAAGGCAAGGTCACACCAGTAGAATTTAGGACAGAGCTGTGGGTTGCATTTGATCGCACAGATATTTCTAATAAAGTGCTTGGTCAGTGTGTATCTGATGTTGTCATTCAGTGTAGAAAAAAGTTTACAGACCAGCGATTTAAGGGGAAACTAAGGTTGGTTCATTTTCATTCCCCCTTCAGTCAAAAAAACCAATCAAATCTATATCCAATATAAAAGTTTCTTCTTGTGAGTCCGTGTTTTGTTTACAAGCCTCAGAGTGCTTGTGGTTGGATGGTGTGAACCTAATCGAACCAAACACAGAGTAAAAGTTAACTTTTCTAAAGTGGTTTGGATCAAAGAGAACTGTGGATGTGATCACAGTTTGAAATAGTTGTATGGATCGGAAATAACTGCAAAATGATTTTCGCACACTGCTAAGCACTCACTGGAGTCCATAATAAATCTGGGGGATGTGGCCTCATGTGACAAGCAAACATCACATTAAACTAATTAATCAAGGGAATGTTTTTAAGCTTAATTGCCCATGTCTGTACAGAAGGTTTGAAAAATCATTACATTTATGAGATTATGCCAAGCTAATTTCATTGGGAGGGCTGGGCTTTAACAGACAAATAAGCTTAGCTCAGCAAACTGACAAAAGAGGCAGATTACGGACGCTGTGGAAGAAAACAGGAAAAAAAAAGGAGAGCATCAATGATTTATAGTTGTGGTCTCAACAAGGCCAGACTTGAGGTAAAGCTGTTTACTACACACCATCCTCTCTAGATCTAATTCTCTGTCACTCCTATAGAGTTCATCCATGATGGGGATGTACTGGGGGATGCACTGCACTAAAAATTTGCATTTTAACCAGTAATTTAATCTTGCATTGAGACCTAAAATCTTCGAAGAGGAATGTCTCTGATAAAGTGGAAGTGGTCTCTCACTCTGACACTCAGCATCCCGCACACCGAGGCGCGTTGTTATGACAGGCACCATTTTTCATAATTCTGCCGTTTGATTACAACGGCGTCATGATTGATGAAGCCCACCGGCTGACTTTAACGCATCATGCCAGGTCTGAAGGTGGTACGGCGGGTTGACATAAGGAAGTGGGGGAAATCAAAGCAGCTCTCACTCTAGTACTACAGACACTCAATGACATTTAGTGATTTAATCGTTTAGTAAATGTTCAGAGCTTACTTTTTCAATATGAGAAGAAGTTTCATTTGAGATAATTAAACGAAGATTTTCTCTTTTTTTGTATCTCTTACAGCTACCCTTTGCTGAAAAGAGCACGACGAGTCAGCCAACCTAAGGAGAGAATGTGCAACAAATTGATTTTGACCAAATGTCACGAACGTTTGACCCTTTTCTTCAGCCTTCCATCTGCTGATGACTTGAGCATGACCTCGTTATACTGTATATTTAACTAAAGGGAGGCTGTATTTATTTCTCAGGGTGTAATGTTAAAGTCATTACTTACAGCTTCTGTAGATTTCCCATGTGGGAAGCATTGTTTTTCTGAAGTGTTTCTTATACTGTCAAGCGGTCTCTTTAAAGAGTATTTTCTGAATTTTCTGCTAGTTCCCTGGAGAGAAGTGGGAGTCCAGAACTGCTGTGGCAGGAAACTCTGCTTGGACCATGTGGTGCTTGTCTGGATGAAAAAAGTTTGTTTGAAAGCTTGGTTTTCAATAATTTTCACTTCATCCCACGACGCAGGGAATGTTTGACAGGCACGAGGGAAGAGGAAAAGGGGGAGGCAGGAATAAATTGCTTTAAATTACTATATCTGCAAAGACAAAAGGTGAGCTATCATTTATATAAAGTATGTGTAGTCACAAACATTAAGCTTCTATCAAATTTCAGGTTGCACATGTTTTTCAGTGTTGTAGCAGCTTAGTGACACATCTGACAAATAAAGTTCCTGGCCTCGCTGTCTCACTTTACAGTCAGTGTTGATGATTAGTTGTTTGTATTCATCAAAGATGTTGGATGTCTGCTTATTATTTATTAATAATTAAGATTTAGACTTCTAATTCACTCTTAATAGGTGGGAATTATGATATGCAAACTACATGAAAAGAGTATTCAGTGTAATCTATGGGGGAAAAAAGTCATGAGTTTAAGACTTTAGTGGCCAAAAAAATGAAATGATTGACTTCTTTCTCTGTGATTTACATGATCAGCACTGCCTTCACACCCACACACCTGCTGACATTTGGTGTTAATTGCCAGTACCTCGTGTTGTTGAGTGAAGTTACACCTTACTAACTGAATTGACATTGTGGAAAATATGCTTATTTGTATTTTTGATGAGAGTTAGATGAGAAGGTTGAAACCACCCTTTGTGTTTGTGCGTTAAAGGGAAACTTTGGTATTTTTCAACCTGGACCCTATTTTCCCATCTTCTTGTGCCTAAGTGACTATACATACTATACTACATTTTTCTTTACCTTTCGCTTGATCCGATCTGTTTGTTATTGTGTTTAACCAAGTCTCGCTCAAGGAGAAGTCTTGCTCTGAAGTTTTGGGAGAGTTGATTTGTTATAGAAATCAACTAAATATTCAGCCAGACTTTGAAACACTAAGCTACACTATCTGTACTCCAACATAACAAACTCCTGCTGGCGCTCCCCTCTCCTCTCTCCAGCTGTGTCACGGCTGAATATTTAGCTGATCTCAACAACAACTCAACTCTCGCGAGATTTCAGAATGGGACTTCCTCTTGGCTAGACACAATAACAAACAGACCAGATTGAGTGAAAGGTGAAGAAAAATGTTTTATTTCTCCGTATGGTCCTTTCCATAATGTTGTCAGACACTTATAATAACAATCTGAGCCTGTCAGTGACAAAAACGAGCACTTTTAGTGGATGTACATTGATGGGCTGCAATTACCCGCTTGGATTACATTGCAGCCCGTTTTGCGACTGCCAGCTGAAGCGCTCTCTCTCAATACTGGACTAGTATCAAAAATTGTTGTCCCCATTAGTCACTTAGACACAAAATGATGGGAAAATAGGGTCCAGGTTGAAAAATACCAAAGTTTCCCTTTAACCATGGAGCTGGAGCTAGGAGGTCACTAGCTCAGCTAGCGCTAAGACTGGAAACGTGGAAACAGCTAGCCTGGCTCCCTCAAAAGTTAAAAAAATGACATCTACAAGAACCTCTAAAGCTTAATAATTAGCATGTCAGTTTAATCTATACACAGAACAGAATAACAGAAATGTAAAAATTAGATTTTTATTGGGACTTACATGTGCAACGGTATTTCTTTGGTCACGGCTAGCTAAGCTAATCGCCTCTTGACACTAGGCACAGGCATAAGAGTTGTATCAGTTTTCTCATCTAACTCTCTGCATGAAAGCAAATAAGTGTACTTCTCAAAATGTGGATATATATATCCATTTAAACATGGAGAGATGAACTTTGTCAAAAAATTCGTGCTGCTCCCCATCTGCCATCACAAGTTCAAACCTCTTTGGGAAACACTTCACATTCACCCCAAATCATATCTGCCTCTCTGATGTCTCCATGCTCAGCTTGCTCTGCTGTAGTACTTATCTGAAGTAAATTTTATTTATTTATTTTTTTTACCTCCAGCTCGAGTATTTCTATTTCTGTTTCGGCTATTTCTTATATCAATGATTCCAGGTTCACAGCAACAGTATTTTTACAGAATGTCAAGGATTTGACCCTCCTTAGAGCTGGTTGCTTGCCTACTGTAATGCTTTAAGTGGAACACGGCTATGCTGATAATCATGAAACTCATAAAATATTAGTAAGAAGTTGAACGTTTAAGAGAAGTCATGATTATTTACAAATAATATGAATACTTCATACTTACAGTTGGATATAAAGAGCTGTATCCCCACGGCAGTTCAACCTTTCCTCGACAGGCAGGCAAGAAGGTCTTTGCATGCAGGGGAATATCAGTGTCAACAGTGTTCAGTCACCCTGTCTGGGCTTATCAACTTACCCTTTTCCCATTTCCAACTTATCAAAAATAATTATCTTTATTCTCGGGGCCTCTCGCACCCTGGTTTTTTTTTATTTCCCACTATAACCTGTTATCGCATGTTGACTGGGACGCAGGATTTATGTCATTTATCGCCCTCCTAACATGCAACCCAATATGGTTTATTTCTCAATCTCTCTACACCCTTGTGATCCCTGCCTCCGTTATCGAGCCCCCTGGCCGTGATAAAGATACCGCAGGACGTTCGCTGTGGCTTCAGTTCAAAGTCTAAGAAGCCAGGGGAGTCGTCTTGTAGGCTGCTCTCGACCTGCTTCTCCAGGATGAAAGCCCACCATCCGCCCTTTTAATTCAATATAACAGTCAGATGGAGAAAATTATGGTTTTATGTTACCCCATGTACCACTAATTTTCCTCATCATTTCAGACCTTTGACATATGTATATTGTAGATGCTGTAAATCAGCAGCTGCATGGAACCTTTTTATTCCACTAATAATCAGAATGAGGGCTCAGTCAGGAAAAAAAACATCTCATGAAAACATTTAAAGTAAACTGGTTCACAGTTTAAATTTTTCATTGTAAAAAAACAAAAAATAGCAGTGATGCCTACACACATTTTCTGTTTTCTGATACTCATGCTTGCCCACATGATGATGTGTAGTGGTTTCCATGAGATTAAAAATCATGGCAGGTGTTGCAGGTGGCTCCACTTCAGTTTAATAACTGCAAGAATATTAACACACATTCTTCAGTAGAGATCACAGCGGTAAAGTGATAATATTTTAAAATCAGACTGGTGATTGAGTGCTGGATTTGGTCTTTTACATGATAGAACTGTTACAAATCAGTTATATATTTTGTATAGTTGCATAATGATGTTTCTGAAGATTGTTCTTTTTGAAGATTGATATGTTGTGGTGTATGTGAATACACTGAGAACCACTAAACCAGAGTCAAATTCATTGTATGCGTTAACATACTTGGTCAATAATGGGAAACAGGGTTGGAACAAGTGCAACTGATAATGCCATACAGTAGGGTGGTAAACTATTAAAGTTTGAGTTCACTTATAGTGAATTTCTGTTACTATAATCACGTTTCTATTCAAATAAAAGCTCCTCAGTAAATCTGCATTAGTTTTAGGTATAGTAAGTTTGTGTGGGTGATTTGTTTTTGCTAATGAGTTCAGTTCAGTTTTTTACACTCTTGAAAACTGCAATTATTAGTCATCAGCATGATAAAATTTAAAATTATGTTATTGAATTAATGGCACTTTTATTACAAGACCTTGTAATAAAAACTACACAAACAGGATATTAAGATGATTAGTTGCAAATTGTCATTGGCGGATTATCATGATAATGGTTTATTTAAATTAGGTGTCATAACCATTTTTTCATCTCCTTTGACACTGAAACTGTCTATATCTTCTTACCAGCTTACATTCACTGGTTGAAGATCTCAAACTGTGGAATAAAAAAAAGAATTGGTGACTTTTTCTTTTTCTTTTTTTAGCACCACATCCTGTAGATATAGTACAATTTGACATATAGCTTCCTTTCACGCCTGACAAAAATCTGTCCAGGAAGCATACCATTACTATTGTCAAATTGGGACTGCAGTTTATAGCTCAATAATGCAGTCATCACTCATACTGTCACTGACCATCACGTGTTTCACATTAGCTCTGAGTCTGACACTGATTTATTCCACCACCCTCTCAGCTGCAGAGGAAAGAAAAAAAAAACACAAAAAAAACCATCCAGTCAGCATCTGTTGTGCCAAACTGTCCTTCGCCAATATCGGATTTTTGTTTCTGTTGTAAAATCTCACAAACTTCACAGCATTTCTGCACCACTTCTTCTGCTTTGTGTACTTTCTCATACGTTTCTTTTTCTTACAGTTACAGTCTTGAAGTCTAGTAGACTTGCTCCTGTTTTGACCCATCTCGAAATGTCATTTGGCAAAGAGGGAACAGCCATATATCCTTACATCAACTGTATAACCCAGGCCTTTTGCTGTACCCATATGCTGTGGAATACCCATAAATAATGTGTGACAAAAGGCTGCTCGGGACACTCTTAGGCCTGCTCGTTTGACCTTTCGACAAAGAGAAACTCGACCAAAACAAACAACTCCCCTTGACACAAGGACGCAATCTAATTTGGTGCAGAGAGGCTGAAACAAGGCTTTCCATTTCAGAGTCTTTCGGGGGAACTGATTCCAGCTCAGCACACCCACATCAGGACTGGCACATGGAGCCTGAAAAGAAATCAATGGCAAAGGGTTTAACAGGCTAACCATAATTGGGCTCATAGTCTAGACCCACCGTGGTCTTTGGAAGTTTTGTAAATACCAACAGAGAATAACAATCTGGGCGAAAATAGCTTGTGTCTGTCTCGATGCGGCTCATTGATTTTCTGTTTTATTATTTATTTATTGTCTGTTTTGTGCATGCTTCAGAGAGCCCTGCAAGACTAATGCAACAGAGAGAGAAGCTTTGTCAGATGAAAATATCATTCTGTGCACCGAGCAGAATATTATCATTATGTTATCCATACAGCCGGTACGTTATCTTTTACATTCAGGAACATTTAGCTCGTTCTCTCTTATCCACAGAAACTGACCGTCAATGCTACAACTAAATACCTGGATGTATAACGAGTGGATGTATAATAAGTACTGCTGTGACCCTGTGATCATTATACATTGCAAGAGTAAGTGTTTGGTGAGGAAATAAAAGGCAGAATGAAAAGGCAGAAAAAAAGGCTGTTTGCTTGACACACTTAAGACTCTGAGAGTTACTTTTATTCAAGTTGTACAAGACCGTTGCACCAAAGAGACACAAAACAGAACAGAGGAGACTTTAAATATTGGACTATATAAACATGTCTGGCTGGCAGTTTTATTACTAAGAGGTCTGTGAGTTCAGTTTCTCTGCTGGTTGGATGTTTCAACATGATGATGTGCAAAACACAAATCCAAGCCCATAAAAATGGTTTTTCCCAGTTTGGTGTGGAAGAATTTGACTTGCCTGCACAGAGCCCTGACCTCAGCTACATCCAAACACCCTTGGTATGAATTGCGCTGCTGATTGCGAGCCAGGCCTTTTCCAACAACAGCGGCCGGTGTCACTAAAGCTCTTGTGGCTGAATGGGATCAAATGCCTGCAGCCAGGTTCCAAAATCTCGTGGAAAGCCTGAAACCAGAAAAGTTGAGGCTGTTACAGCAGCACATACGGTAAATAATGTTTTGTTATGGAATGGCATGTTCATCAATCACATTTGTAATGTTTGGGTGTCATATTTTTGGCTATGGAACATTCTGTATGGCTTCCCTTGATGATTAAGGTCTAATTGGAGGCTAAAAAAGGTTGGTATAGTCTTGTTTTCTGTACATGAATTATACCACGTTGTGTGTGTGGAGAGACATTAATGAAAAATGCATTAATGTGTTATGTTAATGTCATATGCATGTGAGTGATAATACATTTTTGCCCCCATATGAGTCAAAACCATTTCAGCTGTGTAATAGTCTGCACATCTTTTTTTTTTTTTTTTTTTACTTGCAAACACACATATGACACATACTTGTTTTTACTTGGCTGAATTTAAAGGAATTTCTAATCGGAATAATGTGGCAAACAGGGGAAAACGGCATATCCAATTTTACATAATCCAGTTTGTGGCGGAGGAAGGCACGCTTAACATCACAATCACATCCACAACACATAAGCTGCATTTCAGAGTTTGCGCTCATTTCACAAAACGTGTGTTACACAATTTCTGCATATTTAAGCTGCATTTTTTTTTTTTTTTTAGAGTCCCCTCTCTGCAATGTGCATCGTGTGGCTTTCATATGGTGATATGTGCTGTAAAATAATGCTTTCACTTGCAGAATTAGCTGCAGTACAACTTGAGAGGGGCTTGAAGGATGGTATCTGTAACCCGTGCCCCCAACCTGCACCAAAATATGAACACATGCCTATTAAGTAGAATGATCGAGATAACCCTGAACCCTAAAGATAAACTATGTATTTATATTCTGTAATCCTGTATTTTTGTCATTCTTGACCCTTTCTTTTATTAATTACTTATTAGTTTTTATTCCCCTCACCATTACTACCAGATGGTGCACAGAAAGCGTTTTAGTTGCCGCCTCATAGACACTGATACAGTGCTTTGCCGTCCATCAGTAATTACTGTCACCACAATTTGCTGTTTGCTTTATTAAATATTTATGAGCACGTTCTTCCTATTTTTGTCTGGAATCACTAAAACAAACACGAATTTATAATTAATTGCCTCACAGCAGCTCAGGAGACAGCTCAAGTGATCACACAATAATTATAATGTATATGGAAAATGAACTTTTTGCTGCATAATTATATAGGGACTCACCGACGTACATACATTTTATGTGACAAACGCCAGAGAATTGTTTTGCAGTTCATCAATAGATTCATATCGTAGTCTGCGCTGTATTTACACACATCCTCATCCTGCAAACAACAAGCCAGATGAATGAATCATCAATAATCATTGTGTGCTGTAATTACTCAGCCATTTCCAATGCTAATGGAATTGTTTTAACTACATTAACAGTAAAATAGATTGGAAAAAAAAAAGTCTTGCTTGCATTTGATCAATGCTCACATAGACAAATTACTTCGGAACAAGAGCTAAATTTGAATCCGACGGTGTGAGAAGTCTCATGTGTCCTGTCAGCAGCTGGAGCCAGTTGGCTGTTAATCAGTGTTAGAGACACAAAACCCAGGAGGAGAATGTGTTCTTATATATGCATTGTTGCCCCCAAAAGAGACATTACATGACGACATGAATAGGTCATGTAATCATCAGAAGACTCACCTTTGTCGAACACTGAGAAACGCTGACTGGGATGCATTTTATTTTGGCATCAAGGCTCTTAAGCTTATCACTCCTTGCAAAGCACACTGGCCAGCAGATGAGAGCACAGGGAGTGATCAATGCAAATTACCCACGAGGCTTTCGGAGAACAGAGTCCGCAGGTGGACGGTGAGGTGGTGGTGGTGGTGGTGATGGTGGTGGTGATGCAGGAAAATGCATGCAAGGCAACAATTCAGCAGCAGTGTTGGCAGTGATAAAACAGAGAAAACAGGTAAGCATAAACCGGCCTGTTAAATAGGAGCTGGGAAAACGTCTTCAGATGGTGATAGAGCACCGTTGGGTTTGTCTACTTTAATAATTAGATGGCAAGTTTTGTTTTTATTCCCATAATGTGTCAGAGGATCACTGTGTAAGCATCTAGAAAGCTTGAGGTCAAATCCAGGCGGTGCTGTAAGGCTGACAATTAGTTAAAAATTAATGGAACATTTCACTTAATGTTTATTAATATTAACACAGTTGTATTCCTGAAAGACACAGTTTTGTTTGTCAGTATATTTCCAATCAGTGTTTTGGTGTTCTGGTGCCGCCTTTAATTGGACAAAGATGCACCAATCAGCAGTGCTTGAGATCATGCATTGGGGAAAGATAGCGGTCATGGCAAATAAATTAAGTGTATGTAGTTATTCTAAGTAAGTGAAGACACATTTATATTGCACTTAGCAAAAGTTGAATCCCATTAAATATCAAACAAGCAGGATAGTAACAAGTACAAGGTTGGTTAAAAGAACCAACACTGACAAACCTCATTTGATAATTGGCTCAATATCCATTTGGATGAAGGACAGACAGAATGAAATATTATTAGCTCCTCTTAAAAGTGAAGAATTTTGCAGCTTTTTCACATTGCTAAACTTTATCTTACCACTTGAATGTTCGATTATCCCCCTCCTCGCCTCACCATTTACATTAAATACTGGTTTCACTGTTCACGCTCAGGTTAAAGTTGTCTGAACTTAGGTGAGGGGTTACACAAGGCAACCAAAATCAATGTACCAACAAGATTTATAAAGGCATAAATTGTCTTGCCTTAACAGGTTTAACAGGAGGGTGAGATGGATGTCGATCAAGCGCAATCTATACACGTCCAAACAGTCCTGGGAGAAGGTCTAAGCAGTCAAATTAAGTGAAAACACTTGGGTGGACTAAGCTTCAAGGCTGCCCTATTACATCTAATGACATAAAAAGTAGATATCTCACGCATAATTTAATGCACATTTTATATATCAGCATGATACTTTTGGATACTTTTGGAAACCTTGGGATCTTGACAAATATGTAGAATTCTGTAGGCTTGCGTACACATTTTGTATTGATGGACCTGTCAGAAGGTTTTTGTACATAAACACCAAAGTTCACCGCTGTATTAGCTCCTTCTGACCTTTCTTTTGTGTGCACAGAATACAATTAAAAGAAATTAGGCTGACTTGTACATGTGCCACGGTGATTTTTGAATGAGAGGTCAAGGTTTGTTATGTTTTCTTCTTCTACATTGATAGAGCCTCTAAAATCTAACAGGATTTTTAGCGACCCTAACTCTACTCTGGTTGATCAGAGAAACAAATCTTAAGAGACGACACTCACAACCTTTTTATTCCCTCAACCTGTTAGACCTGACAGATCCCAGCAGTTGTTATTATTTCCACCTGCATGTTATAATATCCACCTGTAGGGCTTCCTGCTGAGGACACATCACTTTATTGAACACAATGAGCCCCCCTGCAATATGCAAAATCATACAGCGACTTAACCATGTGTAGTAATGACTTCTTCTTCTTTTTTTTTTTTTTCTTTTGGCAAGTTTCTTGCAGATCTCCATTTAGTATGACAAGATACTTCATTACTGGCTATGTGGAATACAGTGCATGCAGCCCCATGCAGAGTACAGAGATGTCTGTACAGCTGTAAGCCACCAGTGAAGTATGAAATAAAACGTCAGTTTCTCAGAGTGAACGACTTGCTCTGAATGCTGAGATTATCACCTCTCTGTCTCGACTGAAATGCAATTTGTTTTCTGTCTGAAAAAATCCGGAAAAAAAAAAAAAAAAGGAATTAAAAAAAAAAGAAAGAATGGCGAACAGGAAGTTGGTGGCTTATTAGAATGCAAATGTGCTCCGGGACTGAGATTTTGCATGCTGTTATCAGTAGCCATCATGGGGAGAAAGAGTCACCCCTGTGACTCATTCAGGGAAACATGACATTTAGGAGATAATCGGTCTGTCTTTCTGCAATTGTTCTTCAACTTTTCAGCAGTGTTGAAACCCTCTCATGCTTATTCAGAGGCTATCTAAGCTGCAGAGCAGGCCTCATCCTGTCCTCTAGCAAGGCTTTGCTGATAGGAAAAAAAAAAAAAAAATACTGAGGAATATGAGTATGTGATAGAAATCCATATGAAGGTGGTTTAAATTGCAAATGTACGGAGCGCGGATCCTCTGATGGCTTCCTTCTGTGTCACTATTTTTTGAGATGAGGAAATATATTGTGTCATGTTGGCTCATAATAATCAGCTAATCTAGAAAACACTCACGCAAGCACGAAGCAAGATGAGATGAGGAGGAGACGGGCAGAGGTTACGTGACCAACCCTCATCTCCGCTCATGTGCTCATGGGAGATTTTTTTTTTTTTTTTTTTTACAGTAGATGGTGTGGTAAATTTAGTTTATCACTGTGTCAAATACATTTCCAAGATGATTTTCTAGCCCGGCTGAAAAGTGCGACTTGCTCTCCCATCACAGGACGATGGAGAGAGAGAGAGAGAGAGAGAGAGAGAGAGAGCTCTATACACCCCCTCACTCTGTGAACATTATATCCAGACAGTTTGTGCTGCATAATTTAACTCCATCTGTGAAGAAATGTGCAGCTTGAGGAGAAGAAAGGCGTGAGGAATCTGGTCTCCTGTGTTCTCGGTGCCACTTTTCATACTGAAGCTGGGTGGTAAAACAACATTATCTATCAATGACAGAAGGGGATTTAGAGTACAGAAAGGTATATGGAAGGTGTTAAAATCTTGTTAGATTTCTCTTATTTTCAAACACAGTAAAAATGCAGTTTTCTGCTCTCTTTACTTTACAAAGGCTTTTTTTCATTTGCTGTTCTAAACGCTCGGTTTTAGGTATCCGCAGCGGACGCAAACCGGAAAATTTTGAGGTCTGAGACAAAAATCTTTAAGTTAGCTTGGTCCACGCTAACGTACGAGAGGTTGTCTAGTTCAAGCGGTTCAAAGACCGGTCTTCACCTCATCGTGAGCTGATCCTCTGGCTATTGAGCAGCTCCACTGGAGCGTTTGTTAATGAAGTGCTTTTCTTAACGGCTGCAGTGGTAATGAGAGGGAATTTATTCTGTCAGTTTGGGTATAGAGTCAGCAACCTTCCAGCCACAAGCCTGCCTCTTCATCCTTAAAGGATACCGATGCCTCCAAAATAAACTAGAAACTAAAACTTTCTCAAGGTACAGGGAGGCTTACGTAGTCAGAAGCAATACCTTTGTTTATTTGTCTCCTAGCAATTAATCTATCACTGAAATAAAATTTGATTATTTAATTACAGGAGCTAATCCCTACGTTGAGCATTACCTTTCTCTACTGCATTCTGCATTTTTCACAACCAGCTGGGGATAAAGAAATAAAAGCAAAACAAACAAAACAGAAAAAAAATAATAAAAATAGCAATTTCTGGAGGATTCTAATTAAGCCGGTGTTCCTCGCGTATGTCACCGGTAAATGACAGAAGCAGGCGAGCTGGAGTTGAGGCCCAGTTAATGAGGTTCGCTGGGGGAGCGGCAGCACTGCGGCGTGGTGCTGTTTCTCCGGGTTTCGTCCCGGCGCCTCCCCATCCGTTGACCTCGGCTCATTACAGCACATGAGAAGAGGTGACAGTGGCGCCATGACCCCTGTGGTCCGATTCATTACCCTGCATCCTGCACCCTTCCTCCCCCAGGAACGTTTCCACGGCTTCAAGGTGACGGTGAGAAACAGAAGGATGATAAAATGAGGGGGAGAAGGAAAGAGAAATGGAGATAGAGATTGTCTGCTGAGAGGAGACGCACTTTAGGAAGGGTTCTGATTAAGAAACGCCCTTAATTTGTGATGCATTCATGAAATATTGTCGCTGTCTGGTTCGTAGATAGCATAAAAGTCAAGCTAAGTCAACGGAAGACATCGCTATGAGGAGACAAACTTAAAGGAGTAATACTTTGCCAACTGGACATCAACTTCAGATGCAAAATATTTGCAGTGTTGCAATGACCACCGTAAAAATTGAGATTTGGTGTTGACAGGGCTCTGTTTGAAACCCTTTCAAGACAAAGTAATATGCAAGTACCAAAAATGAAAAATACATCCTGCTGCAGACTTCAGACTGTCCTGTATAGAAGTGTAATTATATCAGTGTCTCCATATGAAGCGGCACACTGAGGTGCAGAAATCCTGACACATCATCTCTCAGCGGCGCTAAATTAGCTTTTGGAAGTGTCATGTCGGAGTTGTTGGACTCATCCTCTGCAGGATACCTTCCCTCCTTTTTTTTTTTTTCCCCCTTCTCTTTCTTTTTTCTCCTCGACCTGTCAGCTCCCATATCGCTTCTGCGGTGTCAGACGAGGCCTTTCACCCTGCAGAGCGTCGCTGGAGCCTTGTTCCTCTCTCCCTGTGGCAGCTTGTCACCTGTGTGCACCCCGTCCCGTCACTTCCTCCCTCTCTCTGTGTCTTTACTTCCAATTTCCCTCTCATTTCCCCGGCTTGTTTTTTTTTTTTTAAAGCGAGCTAAAAGAGCAAGCAGATGACCTACGCGCTATGGCCCTATGACTCGCTCGCACAGACCTTGATTCCTTGTCGCTCCATCTGCTGTTTTCTGTTTTCTCTCTTTCTCTGTTCTCGGTCACTCTTGTCTTGTCTGTTTCGTTTGATCCCGCAGTCTGTTTCCTTGTTCGCGCCGCAGGGTCGTCCTCACTCTCGGGTCATATGGTGATACGCCATCAATCCTGCTGGAAAAGCTCTGTCATATCAACTTTCTCATGTCTCCACTAACTCTGCTGTGAGATTCAGGAAGCAGCTCTAATAAGGAGAATCCGCCATATTTTTCTCGAGATTTGAGTTAAAATTTGCACATTAAAGGGTTATTCTGATTTATTGCATCATTCTTGTACTCACAAAGTTAATTGCTAAGATCTGGTAACATTCTGACATCACTAAAAAGAAGTAAGGTGACACAAGAAACAGTCAGGATAACACTAGCTGAACTATTTCTGAACAAGCACTCCCAAATCGAGGATAAGAGCTAAAAAGTCTTTGCAATCTTGCAACATTCCAATTTAAATCATATTCTGCATATCACTAAACTAGTTAAGTCTTGTTTTTGTCAATTTAGGAACATTGTACAGATTCAAACCATACATAATGACACTGACATGAGCCGTTATCTCATCACATCTTTGACTTCTGCTATGTTCCTTTTAACTACTCCAATCAAAAAGCCTTAGACAGACTATAAGATGAGACGTCCTCCCAAGAAAGAAGAAGCAAGAGATGGGATCAATAATACACTTGTTTTAGCCTGTTAACACTGTCTCTCTGTTCATGTTAGAATCGATTTTTAAAATTCATATCGATCACTTTTAAAACATTTTGTAACCTTCATGTATGAGATCCTCAAAACAGGAGCGTCTCGGTTATACCAGAGTCAAATCTAAAGACCAGGGATGACTTAAGCCTTTTCTGTCAGGGTAATTGAGACTTCGGAGTGATCTGCCTGATGAGATCTGCTTAGCTGAGTTTAAATCTCTTCTTAAATAACACTTTTATCATATAGCTTACCCTGATTTTACTTCATTTTACTCCCTCCTATCTTATCCACGTTCACAAAGCCGACAGTTTTAGATCACCTGACACTAAAGCGCTGTTTAAATGTGATCTTAAGTTCCTAAGTTATCAGTATTGAAGGGTTGAAAAGTCTGGACACCTTTCAATACAGGTAGCAGTTATTTAACATTCATATTAGTTCTTTGCTTTATTTGGTAAAAAATCAAGTTCTTCTTTACAAATTAAACTGTAACTGCTACTGAAAATGTGAACATCACTTTCTGAACACTTTGTGATTTCTCTTGGGAAATACCTGCCATGGTTGTGCCAACATTTCTGCTTTGCTTATGTTCACCTCTAAATAAAGTGGTTAAATCTGGCTAAAGTGTTGGCTTGTCACATTATCTGACTAATTTTCTGTTCCCCTGTTGCACTTCATTACAGCAATGTCACCGTGTCCTTAAATAATCAGTAATAAGCAGGTAACTTTTCAAGTGGCTTTCAGTGAGAGCAAATCATAGCTGCAGGTTTTACATTTTTGAAAAAACACCTGTCGCTTTCTAAGGGTCAGGCTAATCGAAAGTCGGATATTTAGCAAAGTGACTTCATCTTCGCACTCGGTTTGAACCGAGGCGACGCGAGCAGAGCCGCTGCTGTGCAGACAGTGAAACGAGTTCGACTCCTCTCTCTTTTCTCGCCTTCCTGGTCTCCCTTCTGTTTGCTCTGCCCTGTTTCTCCCTTGTTTGTCACTCCTATAAATACTTCCTTATCACTACCGACGGAGAAGGCAGCCCCATGTGCAAAGCGTGCAGGCGGCAGGAGCAGCGGGGAGTGCTAAACAACACTTCTTCTGCAGGTTCATCTAATAGGGAGGCGGTATGCTCAGGGAAGCCATGGAAAGAGAAGTCACACAGGATAGGAGCTCGCTTTCTCTTTCCCTAATGGGCTGGTGTATGCCAGGCAAATGAGCATGCCCTGACTGGCCGGGGTCCAGTTCCTCCCCTGCCACTGGAATGATCACACTCATTATCTTATTTAGCTCCCGGGTCAAGGAGAACAACACAATCTTTACTTTTTTTTGCCAGCATTGGGTTAACAAAGGCATTTCTTCCTGCACCTCCTCCTCCTTTTTATTTCTCTCTGGGGAATCTGTACCATCTGGTATTGTTGGTGGCGGTGAAATGAGGGGTAGGGGGGTGGGTGGGGGAGCAGTATCAAAGGGGCCTGTCCTGCAGTTGATCAAGGGAGAAATCCTGCAGGTGGCTAGCTGTCTGTCTCAGGGGTAACATGGCCAGAGGCAAGGGATCCGCACAAGGAGGAGTGACACGATCATCATTTCTGGGTGGAGTCTTGTACAATATGTGGATTTTTTTTTGGTTCTGCGTTAGTAATATTATTATTAATGCATTGAGAGAGAAGAAGAAGAAGGAGGAGAGAAAGACTGTTGTACTGGGTTTTAGATGTGGGGATATTTCCCCTGTGTCGACGTTCATATCCATTACCTGAAGTGCCTGGCAGTCAGTGCCACAAATGGAGATCTCAGTCGCTCTTTATCATAACTCTGACATTCAATATTAAAAATACATTCAAGGATGATTGAATGTTTGATGGTGTTATTCTATGACTGATCTAAGTGTCTGGTGGCTGCATATCATTTGGGGACTAGTGCATTTAGAGGCAAACATAAAACGTTACCCCTGCCAGCAGTAGCTACTCTAGAGGATTTTTAGCTTTTCCTCACTGCTGCCATATCTTTATCCACACAGTTTCACTTCCATTTCATTGTTAGCAAAGACAAGGCGTGAGACATGAGTCTGAGTGTGGTGTGAATCACATATCTTGTCCAACAGTCTCACATTAATCTCAATTGTTCCCTTCCATTATCTGCGCATCTAGCTATCTAATCATAGACTCCGGGGGCAGGAACCTTTCATACGCTCACCCTGCATCCCTCCACATCAAACAAGATAACTGCGCATAGAACACCAGAAAATAAAGTGCTGATGCTCGCTGACAAAGAATCAGATAGGAGGCATCACTCACCCAACACTTAGTCCCAATCGTGACCAACAGTATAAATTAACAATGCTGGTAGATGGTTGCAGCCCTTTAGAAAACGTCCATGCCAGCGAGATAGAGTTTTCTGAGGGGACAGGCAGCAATCTCTCCGGGGATTTAGCACAGTTTCCACTGTCCAGATCAAATGAAAAATGAATCTCTCTGCAGAGGGAAGAATATGATGCATGACTAAAGGGGATGAGGATGCTGGTGGTGGGGTGGTGGAGAGGGAGAAGGCCAGAGGGAGGTACTGTAATGTAAAGTGTAACTGTTGGAGGATGGTGATGGACCAACATGTACTGTATGATAAAGGCACAGAAAACAAATAGGTGAACACATACTTAGATCTATTATATGCTTTTAAATATGTTTGGAAATTCATAAACATGTTTGAGAGAGAGAATAAAATCAATAATTCAAGCCTGAAACATAAAACATCAGGTGTCTACAATCTACAACGTAAAGGAGGAAATCTCATGGTTTTGTTTAGCGTTTCAGACTGGTGAACATCCTCAGTACTGCATAACCTCTCCAATACATTTTCTTGGTAATTTCTCTCCAACAGCCCATTTACAAGCTTTTTCTGGAGCTTTCAAACACAACTCACAATCTTAAAGAGTGGATTAAGTCCAAAGATGCTGATCAAGACCATGAAAAGGACAGGAAAAAAACTAAATAAGTTAACACTGAGTTAAGATTATTACCAAGGATTTACTTTTACACTCATTTCCAACAGTGTCTGAGCCTCTGTAGTAAGGCTTGAAAGGCTGAAAATGTAGATCGACTTGACTTTGTTGCCCTGCAATGAAGAGAACAAAAAGAAGCAAAATCCTCTATGACAACCTTCCTGACATGAGAAGAACATCTTTGTTAACCTAGAATTAGCTTACTCACCAACTTTGTTTCTTACGTGGTTTATTAAACAGATTTAATTCCTTTGTGCATAGAAAATGATAATTACAAGTAATATTGAGGGCAGAGCACAAGATATGCATTTCACAAAATATGCATATTTAGGAATTTATATCATAAATTTGTGCATGCTGTATCTGGTGACTGCACTGAATTCACATTTTTTCGAGCAAGACACTGTAATGTGCTTAGTGACCGAAGTGCATGTCTGAATGGGGCAAAACCTGCCATACCCTAGTTAAATACTCAAGAGAAATGCACTATACTAGGTTATTTTATGGGATTCAGGCATTTATCTGAGGAAGTTCCTGGATGAAACACATTTATTCTTATCTTTTATTGCAAAGGTCTCTTGATGTTTTGATTCTCTGCAGCTGATGTGTGCATTACATTTAAAATTTAAAAGTGCGAATTTGGTTTGGAATGCAAAATGGCACAGAATAAAACATGTCTGAGAAGAAATTTACCTGTTGTTACCTGTTGTTGAGGCTTCTTGTAGACCTTTAGTGATATGTGTCTATGCTAAGGTGTGTTAAAAGCTGCTGGAGCTTCTGGACCTGCCGAGTGGAGGCCGAGTAGACTTAGAATACTAGAAAATACTCTTCTCAACCCTCTGAATTATGAATGTAAAAGAGAGAGCGTAGTATCACGTTTTTGATTAATATTTTACTCACGCTTGAGTACATCATTTATGACTCGGGAGTGGCTATCTTCCTGACAGGGTCTGGAGATGTTTCACCGTGTACATCTTCCAGGTACGGTGCCATTATAATGACCGCACTCTAAACATGGCTGGCTGATGTTGTTGCCTCTTCCTCTGCCAGCAGCTGGAATAATGAGCAGCTGATGACTCACACTGTGACAGCAGTGCAACTCAATTACCCAGCAACCACAAACACAGACATGAAGAAGTGCAGTTTGATGATCCTGAGGAGAAACAAAGCATCTTGTTGTACTGTCTAGTAGCTTCAAGCTTTGTTTGAACGCCCTTCCTCATCAACTCCACTGGTTTTCTAGTGTAGCAACACAGAGCTGCCTGCTCAATTCCTTTTATATGAATGCAGATTTCTAGAGTTAAATGATTCACTTTCACGTCTGGCTTTCACCTTCCTGTCTCAATATGAGTGAAGAACAAAGAGGGTGCATTTAGCAGGCACCTTCTGTATACAAGATGTCAACATCACCTGAAGAATCTGACATCCCAAAATCCACACAGCAAACACACAGAATAAAATACAGGATTGTTTGCACAAAATACTGATCTATTTTTAACAATCTGTGACATTATCTGCATTTATCTCAAATATTAAAGAATCTGGTTAAGATGATTATGATTTAATTTCATTTTAGACCATTAAACAAACAAGATTCCTATATTTATTCGTTAAGAGATCAATTTAATTAAAGATTTACTGCACATATTTTGCATAATAAGTATAATCATACATATATTATGGACTGCAATAACAACCAGAGGAATAACTTTTGAGTGGTCATCACTGACTTGTATATACCAAAGTCTAAACAAGACATTTAAAAACACAATTTGGAAAAAAAAAGTTTCTGTTCTGTTCTGTTCTGTTTCTCAAAAATGGTAAGTGTATAACATTAACATCCCCATTTAACATGTTCAGTCCAGTGTCTCCTATGATTGCAAGTGTGTGGGTGATAGTATATTTCAGTTCTTTCTTTTTTTCTATGGAAAGGCGTATTTATATTTGGGGAACAGGCTTATAAAACTTGAATAATTTCTCAGAATTTAGTTAAATCCAGTGGTTTCTATGTATTTCGATGTTTAGTATGAAAGATGGTGTGATATACCATATGGCCTAAGGTGTGTTGACAGACAAGTGGACATTTGGTTTCAAGCTTTCCACTGGATGTTGGAACCTGGAGGGATTTGATCCCATTCAAGAGCATTAGTGAAGTCGGTGACTGATGCTGTACAATAAGTCCTGGGATGCAGTCAGCTTTCCAGTTCATCCCAAATGTGTTTAATGGGGCTGAGGTCAAGGTACTGTGCAGGCCAGTCAAGTCTATCCACAACAAACTGGCAAAAACTATTTGTTCCTGTACCTGGCTTATCTGGCGCTTTCAGACCTGCACTGTTTAGTCTGGTTGAATCAGACTCTGGTTCATTTTCCCCCTTGGTGTAATTCGTTTGGGCAGGACCAAAACAACCATACCAAGACCCTTAAGGACGCGGTCTCTTTACGGTCCCAAACAAACTCTGGAGTGGTAAATTTGTGGTGATAACAATGCAAGTTTTAGCCAAATAGCTCCCATAACCAGGTGTGTTTTACATACTGGGATGCAGATGAGCAAAATCATCATTTGTTAGCAGCTAGCTGGAGAATGAATCAAGGTTCAACCAGGATCTTCTGCAGGATCTTCTTCCTGTGTTTATGTTCTTGCTCCCGCCCCAAACATATCTGACCAATGAGTGAAGTGAACATGCTCACATGGCCTGCAGTGATGCATTTTGCTTGGATTTTTCTCTGTGTGAAAAGAAAGCAAACCATGGGGAACACACACCAAGTTACCGACTCATCCACTGATTCAGACCAGAGCAAATGAATAGGTTTGAAAGCACCGTAAATCTCACTTAATTTACCAAAACTCACTAATGTACTGAAATTGAATCTTAACCCTGAACCAAAAATCATTAAAAACTTGACACAGTGACTCCACTTTGCAAAAATATCCTTACCCTGAAGGTCCAAATCACTGGCTTGCACAATTATTGCAAAACAAAACCATACATAAACACTCACACTTTCCAGTTATTTCCCATCGAAGAGGGCGAGGGTGGTGCTCATACACACAGAAAGCATGGTGGGTGTTGATTAACACAGGGCATCAAATTCAAGTTGGCAGCCCCAGAAAAATAAACAGTCCTCACTTTAATTAACTCTGCAGAAGAAAGAGTATGACTAAGTCAATATTTATCACATCGGGCGATGGAGGCCCACGCTGGCTTCCCTCACTAGGCCCAGTGCTAATTACCTGGAGGCCAACAGGAGCGCTGCTCAGAAATGATGAGATGTACGGTGGATTGTTTCTTAAATTTCCCCCAAGTGCCAGGGGTAACACAAAGCAATCACATCAGAGAAAACACAAACACACACACACCTTTTTTGGTAATTGGCCGTACAGCAGGATATAGACAGATGAACAGATGCATGAATAAAGACAAAAATAGATTGCGTTTCAACAAACATCATAGGGGCAGTGCGACTGAATGGGACAGCTTCCTGTCTTGGCTTGATTAAGTGCGGCACCTCTAACTGTCGAAAAATGAAAAGTTCAGAGAAAATCCTGGTTGTTTTACTCACTGTTGCATGCAGACTCTCTGATGTCAATGAGACAATAAACATGCACACGTGGAAATAGAAGGTAGGTTGGACTACACACACTTCACTAAAACAAAGCTGGCACAAATTCCTATCATGTAGATAAAAGAAATGTTTCAAGGATTCCTTCATCTGGCATGCTTCAAGTTTGCAGGCCTGCTGTGAGGGCAATATACCAAAAAGATATCATATACTAAAAAGATATCATATTCCCTTTTCACAGCATGAGGACCCGCCTTATCCACTGCTGGGAAAAAAATACATCTTTGAGCGAATAATTTTAATTAACTCCCCATTTAGACGTTTTATGTTCAGTATCTTTGGCTCTGATTGCCCCCCTCACCATTTGTGTCTTCTTTCTTGCTCTCCCTTTCCCTCTGATATGAAATGGTTTCAGGCACAACTTGCTTGGTGTAATTGTCTCCAAAATGGCGCTATGAAGGTCGAAGCCGAGTAAGGGTCATTTGAATAATTTGATTACGGCACGTTTTTTAACCTGCAAAGCTCTTAATCCCGTGGTGGCCAGGGAATGTTAATGAGTCACCTGCCTTGTTGTGCTTGGCGATAAGAGAAGGGGGGGGTAGGGAGGGGGAGGGGGGGGGACCATTTAGGTTTTCATTTTGTTTGGGGGAAAAAAAACTACCTCCAATACAGCTGATAGACAACCACACACGCTTACACACACATACACGCAACTCTAATACAGCGCTGAGCTCTTTAGGGTATTATTTCCAACAAAATCGTAATGGCCCCCAGCTGTTTCACATATGTACAGCGATAACTCATAAGCAATTAATGAGACAATGTGACCCCAGCAGATAGAATGGGCCTTCACTCTCATCAGTTATCTGCTTCCTAGCGCTGCTCAAAGAGCCGAAATGGAGCTTATATCACACACTGGGGTTCCCAATTTATACTCTTGAACATATCTGGGGCCTCAAATGCAGAAAGTGCCTACAAAAAGGGAAAATTTTGCTTCTCAGTTGGGAAATTGGGTTTTTGGTCAAGGCAGTAAGTGTACTCCTTCAAGATGTAAAATTGGGCCAAGACCATTTTTAAGAAGAAGATAGGGCAAGTGAATATCTCAGTGGAAGTATGTTAGCCAATCTGAGACTATGAGCACTGTCTGTTGGATTGAAACCTATTTCTTCTATTTTTAGCCCCCAGTTCTCCATCTGTATTAGAGCCCTAACTGAAGAATCTTAGTCTTACCTCTGATGTGAATTGTTGTTTTCTTGTATAATTTGTCATCCCAAATAAAATACAGTACTATAAATCCCAAGAACCAATGAAAAAACCTGACTCCCATAGGTGTAGTTTTTGTCAGAATGCCTGAAGCTATCGAATACAGAGTAGTGATCATAAACCAAAGGTACAGCTTTGCTCACAGAACAAATGGACAGCACACGTTCTTTTTAAAGTCATAATTTTATAAGTTTAGTAGGCAGCAGGATTTCACACTTTGTTAATTTGTATTCATTGTGAAGCTGAGAGACAGACCAGCACAGGAATTTCTTACTGAAATATTCATCAGAATCCTGCAGGGCTTGTACCACTGAGACGCTGGCGTAACAGAGAAAGCAAATAACATCCAAATTTAATTCATTCAGGGTAAACATTTTGCCCTTCCAAACAAGTCACAATTACAGTGACTTAAGAGCTGCTTTCTCCCACTGTCGATTTTCCACCAGCAAAAAAGAAGGAGAAACAGAAAAAAAATAATTCTTTTCTATCTTTTCAATTAGAAATCAGTTTTTATGACAGTCTGACATGATGAAATGCATGCTAATGCTTTCTGCTAATGCAAATGCATACTAATAGTCTCAACCCACGTTTAAAGATTCAAGATTGAAAACTTTATTTTCATCTCAACAAACTTGCAAAGAAAAGACACAGTGTGCTCAAGATAAGAATACAATTATTCTACCAGTGGTACCAACACAGATCAGAAAGATAAAAGTTCAAATTGTGGATGCATGAAATGTCTAGCATCTGTTTTACTTTTCTTGGAGGACTGTTTGAGCAAAAGCACAACCAGAAGTTTGTTAGAAGAACAGAACTTTCTAGCATCCAGTAACCCCTCGGCAATAGTTGAATTCAAGGGGGGTAGGCAGTGCTTATCACTTACCCTCATGCAAGCTCAGGGTTCATCAAAGTTTATCCGGGCCCTCTGTTCCTCTTGTTGTAACACAAGTATTTGGGCTGTCTTTAATTTCTTATTATACATTTTGCTATAAATGTTGCATAGTGAATTGTCTCGTAATTTAGTGACAGAGCTTGCATAAGCAGGGCAGCAGCTGGTAGTGTGTTTATCACAGTGTCTTTGGTGTTATGCTGCCTCTGGGTTGAAGTCTGCTCTGGTCCAAATAGAGCCGGGACCCTCCATCCCTGGAGGACAGGCAGTTTTCACTAGTTTCTGCTTGCAACAAAATGGATGAATGCATATATGAATATAGATGGTGTTTCGTCTGTATTTGTTTTGTCTCTATGCTGAGTGTGACAGTGTAAACTATCTATGGCTACATTCATGCAGCAATTGAAAGAGTTCCAATTCTAATGTGTAATGACACCTGCGGCACAGACCTGATGTACAAAAAAACCCATAAAGATGCATGGAGACGCATTTGTTTTTGGTTCTCATCTGCACGTGTGGTGCAAAATTGGATCCTGAGGCATGCAAATCTGCCAGCGTCTCCATGACAGTACATAAATCTTACATAATTAACCTGAGAAAAATGTCATGATTTTTGCACCCTTGGCAGCTTGGCTGTTGGAGTGTTAGCATGGATGCCCAGAAGATAAACAATGGAAGGAAACCAAAAAAGCTGAAATAATTGGTATTTGGGGAGATGCATCAGTTCAGTCAGAACTCCAAAGCACAGACATTACAAATGTAAGAGGCTACTGCATTACAAGGGAATGCTGGTGCATACTGGCTGCAAAATAGACAATTGATGTTGAACTTCACTGCTCGTATGATTGATGTGGTTTTCCTACATTTTGCCTTTGCTTTTTTTCCATTTTCTTTCTGTGTGTTTTGATCAATCCCTGAGTTGGAATATGTTCTATGGAACTGGTGGATTTAAGATTAACTAAAGTACTGCCTATCTTCTCTACTGTGATATATGGATTTTTGGATTATTCAACGTAAAGAGCTTCCTACCTGCTCTACCGGGATCCCTGTTCTCCGGAGGACAGCATCTGTCTCTTCCTCCAGCCTGCCGGCTCAGGTGTGCCACAAAGCCCCTCCCGGCTCCTCTGCACTCTCTATCAGCACGGATCCACCCAGAGCTGTGCTGTCACTGACTGACTCTAGTGACTGGGGTTTTTCTTCAATTGGAGCTCCCCTAATATTTGCTGTAACGATCTCTACTGTGTGACTGTAACTGTGGCTGTTACCAACGCTGCCATTCTGCCCAAACGACGCAACTGCTTTAATTATGATGTCCTACACCACCACACAGCTACGTAATTACACCCGACAAGGGGTTTTTAACCCACTGCCAAGTGTTTGGGATTTTAAGAAACAGACCTTGTTACATCCATAGAGGCTTGCGCCATGGTTTCACTGTGGAATACGGAAATAAAACAAACTTGGGCGTCATCATTGGTAACATCGCGAGACTACCCTATACCAGCTGAGATGCAAAATATGGAGTGGATCAAAGTGTACCGTGGAGTTTTCAGAGATTTCCATCCTCAGCTCTGTCTCCTGCCACCATGGAACTGTCTCCCCCGCCAATGCCTGATCTTTCTTCTATTGAATGCCTTGCTCTAAAATGTAAACCTCCATACTCCGTGACAGTTCTCATCTACTGCCCCCCCAATCCAAACTCATCTTTCCTCCCTGAGATATATGACCTCCTCACCTCTCTCTGCTCCATGGCAACCGAAATTGTCATTGTTGGTGATATGAATATGAATGTCGACAACCCCTCCTGTCATTTCTGTCAAGACAAGTGAGTAAAATGTTTCACACTCTGCCCCCTGGTTCACTCATGACCTGCGGAAAATAAAAATAGCTGGACATGTCCTTGAACAACGCTTCGGATGCTCTGGGCTCGCTGTCCATAAAGTGGTGTGAGAGAGATTTAAATAGTGGTTATCATTTCTTGTATATATTATATATGTTACAGATGTTTTCAAGCTGACAGGTAAATGTTTGTTCTTAATTCAGTGTGATGTAATGTCACTGTGACACTGTGGTATAAGAAATCCTACCCCTAGGCTAGTTTAACTCTTGAACTTGCTTCTATCTGAGGGTTGTTTGCTGACCTCTGGGGTTAGCTAGAGATATCTTTGCTTTAAGCCTACTGCCGAAGAAACTGTGCGGATCATGGGGTACTTAGACCAGCAAAATTTGAAAGATGTCCTTGTTTGAAGTTATTGACTGACCATTAGGTCTCTTTGAGATCTGTATGATCATACTTGTTTTGTAAGAAGGTATAACAGTTTGTGGAAGTGTCCATTTAGGAACCTGACTGTTTAACTTTGCTTCTGGAGAGGTATAAATATATATGTCTATACTATATCTCTGTGTGGTTCTTGAGATCAATGCAAAAAATCCCACGACACTGGCCTTCTGTGAACATCAAGGGACTTACTCAAGGTCCTTTAAAGATGCTCAGTCACAGTTCTACTCCAACCTAATTATAAACAATCCTGGCAACCCTAAGCATTTTTCAACCATAAATCATCTCCCGAAGTCACAATCATCTTCCCCAGTTGAAGCTACAGAAGAGCGATGTAACAGCTTCATTGACTTTTTCAGAGCCAAGGTCAACAATATCTGCTCTCTGATGTCCAGCTCTTCGTCTCTGCCTCCTCCTGTCATCGACCCTCTGTCTGGGAGCTCGCCATTTCTACCATCTCAAAAACATCTCTAAACGCTGCCCCTCTCTAACCTTGTCAGATGCAGAGAAACTTGTCCATGCCTTTATCTCCTCAAGACTGGACTACTACAATGCGCTCTTCACAGGGATCCCTGGCAGGATCATCCAGAAGCTCCATTACATTCAGAACAGCACTGCCAGGATCCTGGTGAGAGTGCGAAAACACCAACATATAACACCAATTCTCTTTTCATTACACTGGTTCCCTGTCTCCTTCAGGATTGTCTACAAAGTCCTGCTGCTCACGTACAAATCCATCAACAGACATTCGCCTCCCTACAGGAACTGATCATACTACAAAACTCCACCCGCACCCTCAGATCTGCCAGCAGCTTGCTCCTCCAGGCCACCAGCACTAAGCTCCGCACCATGGGGGATCGAGCCTTCTGCTCTGCTGCATCACGCTTGTGGAACAGCCTTCCTAACCATCTGAGGACAATACAGACCCTAGTCTCTTTTAAAAAAGGCCTAAAAATCTCTCTATTTAGGAAGGCTTCTTATTACTATTTTCTTTATGTTGAGTGTTCTACGTTATTAATACTGTAGCACTGTGAGTTTCACTATGAATTAAACATGTGGTACAAATTAAATGTATTATTATTACTTATTATTATTATTAAATGTGTTCAAAACAAGCAACAGGCAGGACGTAGATACTTTTATTCTGTGTATGCGTATATTTTGTTGTCTGTTCCTATAATTGATATCAAAAAATGAAAATCAGAAGATATAGACAGGTAAGTAGGTCTATAATCTGGAAATATTAATGTTAATGTATAAAAAATACACCAGCAAGCACTTTAACCAATTATAAGCTGGAACTTCCTGGCTACACTGAAAGCAACTCAAGCCAAGCAGCAACACAATTACAAGATTTTGTGTCTGTTGAAATGCCTTCGGTCTAGCAAAATCTGCAAGACCCAGTGACATAAAGAGTGATAAATATCTGGCTGCAGGGACTTCTCATGCAGCATAATGACATGCTTATAATGAATGCTTAGCTGTAATCAATGACCACCTCCAATGTGTGGGTGGCAGAGCCCTGTAGGTCCTGCGGAGTTGAAAAATGATCTCCAACATGATAGTATATCTCCATATGGAATTTGTTTACTGTTCTAATAATGGGATAACCTGTGTTATGGCCATATTGAGATAAGCTATCTCTAAATTAATGCATAATTTTTCGAGGTGAATTTGGCACAGTATTCAGCACAGTACAAGGCTCAGCAGGTTGCTGGCGATGTATGAAGTGTGAAACAGCACTGCTGCCTAACATTAGCTTTAGCTGGCAAGCTCTCCCACAGTCAAGCTGTGAAATCTAGTCTGTATTTCCTGGCCAGCAGAATGTATAAAGCAGCATCTCAGTTTTTTTGTAAAGTAGCAAATGATTCTTTGACTAAAACAATCAACTTGCCAACTATACTACAAAGTTTTGCACAGTTTTTGCACAATTACGTTTTCAAGTGCCACGCCACGTCTTCCTTCCTTTGTCAGATAAATAGATCAGTTGTGGCTCATCAGAGCACAAATGGAAATAGTGTATAGTTTTTGGTCAAATGAAACATCACCAGAAAAAAGACAGTATCTACTGACAAGTGCCCTGTTATGATGCAGTTGCAGTTGTTATAGCACAGCGTTGGGGTGGATGGCCGGGTTTACAGAGCTTCTGACCTGTGTTTTTGGGATGCAGTGACAAGCATCCCATTTTGACCTCTTGTAGCACTCTGCTACACACAAGAGAAAATTAATTGGCCCTTTGCATTGTGGTATACATATATATATATATACGAAACACACATAGGAAAAAAGCAGACAAAAACACAAGTTGAAACAAAATAACACGTTACCTAAATGCCTGTCTGGTTCAGACGAAATTTAGAAATTTGATTTAAAATTTTAAAATAACTGATAACTTCTCTTGTTTTGTCTGAGCTAAATTGTCTCACTAGTTCATATTTCTTCCTGGCATGCAAGATGTTTCTCATAATTAAATTACTTCATTGCAGCTGAACCTTGAAATGTTCAGATGGCTTGGCCGGTAGTCACTACAGACGGCCAGTCAGCAAACCCAGACAGAGACAGATAGGGCTTGATGACTGGATCGATTTGTTGTTTTTCAGTCTGTAAATCAAATCTATGACATGTTTCATCATGCCTTTGAGGAAGCTTGATGGTTCAAGTTGTAGACTGGGATCAGGTGAAGATCCACAGTTTATTCTCTGCTCCTAAATCTAGCCTTCACCGCCATCCTTTTTTAATTGACAATGACATGATGTTTGTGAGCGTCTGTCAGCTACTTGGAGGATTTTCTGAACAAGTCTTCAGCAACACCTAGGTTCACATTTATTCATTCACTCACATCCAGATGCAGCTTTTTTGATTACTTATCTCTGAGCTTCTCATAAATAGCAGTCTAATGTTGACACCTGAAATGCTCCACTGGGGCACATTTTGGGTGTTACTTAATTTGACCAGGATTCACCAAATCTTCACTCACTATCTAATTTCCCCAGCCACTGAGGTGCTGTCAACAGTAATACCTGCGATACCTGAGAGTCAGCATATCAGCCTGAGCACCTGGAGGGGAGAAACTTCACGAAAAAGGAGAGACTGAGCTCAGATGGTCTTCTTATTCAATGTGTGTGCTAAATATTTAGGTTTTGTTGTCACCTGTGTGCACTTTTGCTCAAAACTTTGCCTCTTTTGTCCTTCCCAAATTAGGTAAACTATGACTTTTTTTTTGCTGAGGCATTGCAAATGTTGTGTACCTTTAATTCACTGTGGTGGTTGCCTGTACTTGCTTGTACCTTAGCAGTGTCTTTGACGTTGGCCCATTAGCGCAGGACTGGTATTATGTAGGGATGTCATTTGATTAATGAATTACTTCCCAACCTCTGTGTTTTGTGAAACACTGTGCGATAATGTAATCCGATGCCATTCCTTGAGTGCCTCCATTTATAAAGACTGCGGAGAGGTACAAATTAGGTGTCCATAAGAGGAAGTGAAACTGTGAAGCATTTGTCAGAAGATGTTTGTCTTTGCCAAAATGAAGTAGGTAACTTGGGCTGGAATAACAGGCACAACTGACTTGTACTGGATTAACACCTTCAACAATCTCAGCAGTCATTAGAAATCGCCACATGATCCCAGGTACTTCGTAATTGGTCCTGTGCGAATAAAGCTTATGTCAGATAAGCCTACAGTTGCTGAAGTCTCCAAATATCCCAGCTGCCAACTCTTGAATTCAGTCACTCGCTCCCTTGGTGTGACCAAATATCCACTGAGCTGCAGCATTGGCCTTGGCTTGCAATGTCAACAAGTGCTTTACCAGGATAAGCAAGAAAACTTCCCACAATAGGCAGCTAAAGGGACTGGGACTGAAATAGAAATTTCATCACCAGAAAATAAATTGAGACTTTCCTCGAGAATAATAAATACATCAATAAAAAAAAATCAAATTATCTCGTAGCAAGTCCTCTGGTAATTATGTTAAAAAATAGAGATCCAAGGCACTTTGACAATCTAATAAGTCTCAATTTCCTTTTACTGATTTTAACATATAATTAGGTAATCCCAAATAGAATAAAGGCTTTTCAACAGATTTCTCGAGAGCCTTGAATTTCTTTTTTATTCGCAGAAACCCCAATGACTGATAGTATCTCTCTGTACAGAATCAGACATATCCAGTCTTCCATTTGAATAACCAATTGGCAGAATTCTGTGTGTGCTTGGTCGAGTTTAGAGGAAGGTCTGCCAGTGTAAAGCAGATTGCGGGACTTTTAACATTGACTCAGGCTTTGGTGAAACACGTCACAGAGCCTACAGCAATGTCCAACCCGAAGCTAATAAGGATGACCAACTTGTCCTGCTTGTTAGCTGGAGCCTTGGACGTTGGAGGATCATAGAGGGAGACAGTGACCAGGGATACTGTCTGAGATAACGATAGATAGGATACCGTGCTCTCTGTGCAAGTGTGTGTCAGTATGCCATGTATTCAAGTCTCTTGCGGTAAAATCATGAAGACAATTTTAACTTGGCTGTACTTGCAAATGAAGGGTTTCATACCAAAGCACTGGGTTACATTGTTTTAGGTGTCTAGGTTACATATATATCGTATTTCATAGGTAGACCTTAACTACACGTTACATGAAACCTAGATGTCTATGAACCTTTTCAACCAAATTTAACCGTAGACGTCTAGAGATCCTTTGGCTTTGAAAGGCTTGCTGTGCATTTTCTTCTGTTTTTTGACTAACTTTATGATGAGAACACTATTCCTAGACATATTTTGTATATTAAGAATGGATAAAATGACTATGAGTATGTGAGAGGTCTTGCTAGTAGTGACAAATCTATAGATCATTATTGAGTCTGCAGTTTCCCTCAGCTTTATGGCACATTTTAGTGTCTTTTAGCAAACTGTTTGGCTTTCTTGCCTGCAACTCTACTTTTTTGGTTCACTGTAATTGCCCTCATCAGCGTGGTCAGGCAGCTGTTTTCAGCAGAAAAAATCTAAAAACCCACAGTGTGCTATCTGCCCAGAACCAAGTGGCAGACAGACAAAGTTGGCAACAAGCTGCCGAACATAGCGGATCATCTAGCAGCTAAAGAGCTGGATATTTTTCAATGAAGACCAAACCAGAGCTGAAAGCAGAGCAAATATTGGACTTAAAATTCCTCAAGTGGCCAGGAATATGGCAGTGTTTGCTAACAGATTCACTTTTCATTGCCATTGACACAATCACACCATTCAAGTCCAGTTTTCAGCAGAACCAGCTGGGTCCTTCGAGTCAGTTCCTCCAAAATCCTGGTCCAGATAAGATCCATCCAGATCTTCAGCTATATTTATTTAATATTCTTCAGTTGTACACCACCACCAGAATCCAAAGGGTATCAATTCCCATATGGCACATAACTTGACCACCTCTGTCTAATTGCCAAATATCTGTTTGACTTTTTATTTTTGGGCACACTATACAAAATAATTAATAACTCTTAAATATGTTTAAATTAATCTATCCTAATTTAAAGGTGCAGTTTGTAGAAATTAGTGGCATCTAGTGGAACAGACTTGGTAGAAATGAAATATAATATTCATAAGTATGTTTTAATTAGTCTATAATCACCTGAAATTAAGTATTGTTGTGTTTTCGTTACCTTAGAATGAGCCCTTTATATCTACAAAGGGAGCGGATCCTATTCCACAGAGGCCGCCATGTTGCACTGCCATGTTTCTACAGTAGCTCAGAACAGAAAAAACAAACACTGGCTCTAGTTTTTTGCAAGTTTCACAGCCACTGTAGTTTCTCCTACATGCTTGGAAGAGGAGAGGGAGTGGGAGGGGGGGGATATTCAGTTTGTTACAATCTGCAACCTCACCACTAGATGCCATTAAATCCAACACACTGCACCTTTAAATAAAGTCTTTCCCAAAATAACAGAAAGAATGACTGTGCAGCCATTCAACTCAATCATATTTCCCTCTCCTGGGCCAGTAGTCAGCACATTCAGCTTTGAGGGGCATAAAAAAACAACACAAATAGACAGACAGCAACATGTTGCCACAGCAGGGCTCCGTCTAGAAAAGAAACTGTTGAAAGCACTGTTGCCCTCATTCTGTTATAGGCAGTGAGAGATACATGCTGTTGGCATTTGAATATGAATTCATATCCAAGGAGCAGGAATCTCTCTGCCATGTCTGTGCCGAGCCACCCTTTGATGGTAATCATTTGCATCTTTTTATAGTTGTTTTTATCATGAGTTTACATTGCCTGTGCTGCGAAACATCTGTATGGTAGACGAACCCGGGATGAATATTGCACAACAACTTGTTAAATGTCACAGTTGGCAGTCTGATAGCCTTAACACACCAAACCCATTGCGTCCAGGGCCCTGTGCTGTAGCTGTCATATATGGCACATTGGACAAACGACGCCATTTATGAAATGACAGTAGAGATAGAAGAAATCAGAGGCATTTAAAGGGTACTCTATCAGCGAGTTACCGATCTGGGGCGATCATAATGTTCTTCTCTTTTCCTACTTTCCGCGTTGAGATGACAATAAGATCATGTTAATTAATTCCTCCTATGTGCAGCTATAATGTGGTGTCATCTGTTCAGTGATATTGCCTCTCTGACAGCGGGGCTATCAGGCCATGGACAAATCTCCCTGACGTACCACAAGGAGCTAATGATGTTCCTCTTTTTAACCAGCTGTCATTTCCTATTCTCTTGCTCACCACATGACTGATTTTTATCCTTTTTCACAGGTTCAATTAAGTATTTAAAGGTCGAACTGTATTTTCTGAAGAATAGGAATAGGATAAATCATTGGTAAATGTCAAAGTCAAGCTATCAGATTTTCTAATCAGCCAATACTGATCTTGATAGTGCAACCCATTGTTCGGGCCTAATGAAATATTTTTTTTTGTCAAATCCTGCCTTCACTCTTCCCTGCCTATCAATTCATCTGACTGTCTAATACACATGCTGTATGATATCCTTATCTATTATAGATATCAGCTACATCCATATTTCATTAAAAGTGATGAAATGAAAACAGTGAACTACTTTGGTAAGCCATCAAAGTGTACTCATTCAATTGAAACAGGTTAAGGCTGAAGAAGCTGGTCTCTTAATGGATGAATTGCATCAGTTATAACCTAGACTCCTCTCTTGAGTATGCAGGAGAATAAACATTTATTAATGTGAAACCTCATTTGATGGGCACCACCTCCTATGGTTCGGAGATTTTTAATGCCAGGAGGAAGCACTAACCCTTAGTCAATTTAATTAATTAATCAGTCTCATAACTGTAAGTTAAAGCAGTGATAGTCTGCTACAGCCAAAAGAAACAACAACAACTTCTTTGGATAAATGAAAACATTTTATTAATAGCTGAATGTCTTGAGGATACATGATAAAGCATAGTAAAGATAAAAAAGAAAGAGAATAATAAGGCCTTTAACTGATTAAAAAAACAAAAAGAAATAGTGTTAGACTGGAGGCTAATGTATTTCAATGGGAAATGCTTAGGGAAAGCTTACCTTACCGTTGATGGAGTTTTGTTGCTGCAGAGTTGTTGTCTAGGCAGGTTCAGTGTTGTTTTGGGTTGAGCTGGAGTTGGCTGTAGTTATACAGATTGGGCGGTGCAACCCGGCTTGGGATGAGTCTTTGTGTATGCGGCGGTGTTTGCCCACCGGTGACGAGGGGTTAAGCCTCGTTTCAGGCTGCGCTGTGAAAGAGTCTTCCTGTAGGCTTAACTCCCAGTTTGGCTGTACCGATATCAGCAAGCCAGCCGAGATCCAGTTCAGGCATTGCTGCCTTCTTCAGAGCGATGTGCTAGTTTGAGTTGAGGATTCAGGCTTTTGCAGGAGAGTTGATATTACAAATAAACAAAAACAAAATGGACTTGTCTCCATACAGATTAAAATATGCACAAACTTGGGCGAACAAGAAAGAAAAGAGACGTCTCAATAGAAGAATTGTGTGCTCATGAGTTCCTGGAGACCAGCTCAGAGAAAATTCCACTGAAGTTTGTTTTTATCAGTTTGGACAAGACAGGCAGAGTTTTGGGTGTGTTTTCAATGTTTTTTTAAATTTCATTTTCTTTGTTTTGGGACTTTTAAGGTGTGGCTGACTTTGACTTGAGATGGTAAATTACATTCCTACAGTGGGGAATTAAGTTTTGAGTTTTAAATGCAAATTCAGAGTCACTATATCTGAATACTTCATGTCACATTGTAAATAATGATATGTTGTAAAACCATTCAGAAAAACAGTTCAGCATTATACATTCATTTCATAATAAGACAATCCTTCCTATCAACATACCAAACATTAACATTCGCATTATTGCTTCTCATGATATGATGCAGATATTAATGGTAAACATTTAATGTGTTGTGTATTTAGCTTGCCGTTAGTTTGCTGTTATTGTGCATTGGTCCAAATGTGTAACTTCAAGTTCAGGAAGGCTGCTTCATGTACCTAGAATAATGTAGCTTTCTGTTAGCAAATTTCCGCTAGTAAATGTAATTTGTAGCTTGTAAATTCAGTGTTGCATACACAGGTAGGAAATTTGTGTGTCCGTCTCTCAGACTTTGTGAAACCTCGCTGTTGTGAAAAGATTCCTGCACAAATTTTAATTACATATACACAAAATATTTCCACAGCTACAAAAACTTTTTACACATGTGCAAATTATATGTGTGCACAAAACTTTTTCACACAAAATATTTCTACAGCTGCAAAACTTTATTACACATTCCCAAACAATTTCACAAGCTCAAAATATTAATGACTGTTATTTGATTACATAAAAAAACAACCCAAAACAAGCAAGAAACTGGCTGCAGTCCATGTCTGGCAGACCACTGGTAGAGAAGATATCAATTGTGTGCAGATGTCTGTGAGTCAGATTTTGTATAGTTGTTACCTACAGGTATTTAAACCAAAGATTTGTTAATTCGTCAAGTTACTGTGCTTTTGGCTCACTAAAATCGGGGGACTGTGTATAAAAAGATATAAAATTACTATGCTGTTCACCCATATGAATTTAAAAAAAAAACAAAATAAAACTTTTCAGCACTTTTACTTCATAATCATTCCAATTTAAATTCAACATAGTGCAGCACAGAGCCAACTCAACAAGAAAATGTATCACTGTCCAAATACTTGGACTGCACTGTATGATGTGATTATTGCAGAACATCAGGCGGCTCACGGGCTGCTATGTTATGCATATGTTGTTAATATATGTTGTCACACTTTCGTGACAAGATAGCTGAGAAAACACTCTCATTAATCATTCCTTCCAGCACAAAGACCATCAAAATTTCACCCATTAAAACTTTTGAGTACTCAAACTAACCACATATTACATCTCAAATCACCGATTAAAATGCCACACACAGTTCCTACTCTTGAAGTTGGAAAAGTCTGCTAGGTATATTTTCATTTAATTTAAAGAATGGAAAAGAGAGAGAGAGAGAGAGAGAGAGAGAACGAATGAGAGAGAGCTGCAGTCTCATAAATGCAGATGGGAGCTAGACGGTAGAAAAGTGTTGCTGTTAGCCTGTGGAAAACCCTGAGAACAAAAGCATGAGCATCCATCAGACTGCTGTTGAATAGAGCTCCCTCTGGGGAGTCAGGGCAAACAGGCCTCTCTTCTCTCCGTCTCTGCTGCAGCACTCGCTACATAATAAGGATAAGCCCTCCTAGCTATCCGACTGTGCACGCAGAGTAAACAATTACGTCTCTTTTTCATGCAAGGCAAAGAGCTGGGAAGCTTCAGTTGGTATTCGGCTCCCACCTGGTATTGCTGTGTTAAGAGAGAGACAGAGAGAGAGAGAGTACTGGAACGTCACCCTGACCTTGCTGGCAGAGATCTCTGGAGCTCTTTCATGTCTCACGACAGCAAGAGTAACTATATCCATTGCACACAGTCATAGGCTAATTGTAGATTTGAATCTTGAGCCTGACCAAATGACACTTGGAGCTGGGAATACCAATTATGTGAGTAGAGAGGACTGCAATGGGAGTTGGAACAGGAAGTGTTTGAGGAGTGATTGCTGAGCAGCTGTTAGGAATTGTGTTTGTTTATGCAATGAATAAGTCATGAGTGATTACAGTGCAAAAAAAAAAAAAAAAAACAACGTGGAAGCGGGTGGTGGTGGAGACTTCTCACCTACAATAATAAATGAGCTATTGGCCAGTGAATGACATTAGGACACGAGTTTGACATGCACATGAGCCTCAGCATGAGTTGCATGAGTGAAGGATGGGAATGATATAAAAGGTTGAGTGAAGTGGTTTAGCTATAAGCCCCGTTGATTTACTCTTCACTCTACAGGGTGCTTCAGTGTTCAGAGAGACCATCTCATAAGCAAAAGGTCGCAGGTTCATTCTCTGTGGGAGCCAAGAAGGCCCATCACCAGTCAGTCATCAGAAGTGGGCTTGAGCAAGACATTGAACCCCTACCTGCTCTCTCTAATTGTAATTCTCTCAGGATAAGAACACCATCTAAGTGCTTAAAAGGAAAATCCACCCCTGGATACCCTTACGCTCTTATAGTAGGCTTAGTGAAAGTTCAATCAGGAACACGACTTCATTGACGAATTATCCCTCTTCTGCTTTAATTCGCCAAAAGAAGACAGGAATCCTCTGGCTTGCATCATCCAATCAGCTAAGCTTAGGCATATCCACTCCTTCTCCTACACCCACTGGGGAATTAATCACAAATCAATGCACTCTTTATTACTTTAAACAAGCTAGTTCAATATGTTGCCGTCATTCCAGTTGTTTTCTGTGATCTTAACCACATCACCACCAGCAACAAGGCTCTATTTGGACTCCCACTATTGAGACAAACCAGTATGCTCGATCTTTTCTGGGGGGAATTTTTCAGCTGAGCAGTGCCTTTCATTTGAGTCTGGCACAATGTTTTGATCATTTTGAATCAATAAAGCTTCTTAAAGTTATAAATATTGTTATACTGGATTGAACTAACTGTCAATCTTCAGCGTTAATTGAAGGGAAAGAAGGGTTGTGAAGTTATTTCTGGCCAGACAGTTCGTGAACATCGCTTTGTTTCTAAGATTAAATGCAACATATCATGGCTGTATTGCACTGTGGTCTTCAGAAGTTAGTTTTGGAAAGAATTATTATATCTTCCTCTTTGAACATACAGGTTTTGCAGTGTATTTGCGAGGTTCAAAATGTTGAGTGTGGGAAGAGGCCTTTCCTCTGCTCTTTAACAGAATGTTTGACATTTACAGTTGGTGTTTTAGACAGATAAAACATTGTTATAGCTGCAGTAGAAATGTCCGTGTTAGGTCGTGTAATTTAAATTTGGCTAGCTACCAAGAGACATTAGGGAAATACATCATCAAACAACACAACTGAGCAAGGTATAAGATCAATAGCTGTTAGCTGATGTGTGCTTTAGTTGTTCAGGGTGAATTTTACCTCAAAATATCAGCAGATGTCTGTGTCATATTTGATTCCTTATAAGATAAAATACTAGTGCCTTCTGTACAGTTGTCCCCAAGATTTTACTACAAGGTAAGTGGCAAACTGTTATATTGTTGCCTATAGTGTCTCCTTTCTGTTCCTTCTGTTTGATGGCCTTGGAGCTCAGCGGAAAAGATAACAGAACAGCACATGTGCGTTCTCACTAAAGGTTGACTTGAGAGGCGCGACTGCATTGTCTCCTGGCTTCGGCAGGACTCCCATGGGTTTCCCATTATCTTCCCTGAGATGACGATTTTAAACTCAGCCAGTTCTTCAGCTCCAACCAGGTGGCTGTAAATAAGACAAGAAACCACAGTGAGAAAGGAGATAGAAGGGGTTGAAATGTGATACCTTTAAGAATTTCTCTTTCATCTGGTATTGAACACAGTGACCACTTTGACCTTGTCCAAGTTCAGTTATTTAAAATATCCTTTCCATGCATGAGTCTTGAGTACTGAGTGGATATGTGATGTTCTGTTAGAGATGCTATTTTATCGGTGTGATGCTGAAAGACAGAGAGAATCACCTTCTACTCTTGCTTGCCATGTACAAGAAAAGAAATGACTGATTTCTGGCTTTGAAAGTCATTTTGTGCACTCATACTAGTTGGTTTAGCTCTGTCAAAATAACAAGGCCTCAGGCCCCAGGCTGCATGTTTCCCTGCTGAAAAAAAAGGCAAAGTCTATGTTGGAGCTGTTTTTACTCAGACCTCAACATCAGAGTGCTGTTACTGCGCACAGGCCATGCTGAGAGACAGGGCATATTTCACTGTTGGCACCTACAGCAAAGAGGTAACTTGCCATCAGGAAAATGATCTTACAGGTATTACCGGAGATCTGGCCACATGGCTGGGGTTCATCCCAATGGACATCCTGGGCATCCTGGGGTCTGTGCTGTCTGAGTCATTATTCATTCAGCTATACACTGCTATGAATGCTAACAGGTGGTTAAGTTGATACAGTGTCAAACAGGGGTAGCGTTAAATCAGACAGATTATTCTGGATAATTAGTAAAAAACTGAAGGACGTCAGGGATGAGAAGTGAACTTTACTGTAGATTTTTTTTTTCTGAAACAGTTTGACTGGACATGACTAGTGTACCAAATAAAAAGTCTTCTTGAGACCAACCACATTACCAAATTTACTTGCACCATGTCTAATGCCACCAGTTTACATGGTTACACTATGGTGATTACTGTATTTTTCTTCATCCTCACCAACAAAACAATAACATTGGTCATTTTTTCAAGCTAGGGATGAATTTGGTTTTTTGCTTGTTCTTGTGGCTGGATTGATGTATTTTGTTTAACCACAAAATGACGCTACAATGTGTAAAGCACGGACAGGGAAAAATACAGGTGACTCAGATGATAGCGTAATTACAGAATGATGTAATTATTTTATAGGATGCTTTATGTGATTGTTCCTGTTTGGCCCCTGATGAAGGTGACTCATCACTCTGTTGGAACAACAAAACTATTTGCAATTGTACAGTGATGTTACATAGTGGAGTTTCTTCCCTGACAAATGGTCTTTGGCCACTGGCTGCAGGGAGCACTTTAGTGAAACAACAGCCAAGTAATTTTGGCCTGTCATCAAGTTACTCACAGAATTAACATTAATTAGAGATAGCTGATATGATCTGCCACCGGTGACGTTTGTCATTTTAACCAGCGACAGTCAGTAAAAATGAAAAGCTGCTACCTGAATATTTTGTAGACTGCTTTTTGCTAATGAAGAGAGGAGAAATATCCAACCAATGATTTTCCTGTCAGTTCTCTCTTTACTTCCTGATCAAGATTCAAGCCTGCCCCCATCAGGGTACATTAACATGGATATGAGAAAATAGTCTCCATAGGTAATGTAAAAAAGAGCACACCACCAGACTCTCACTAACTTGCATTACGTAATACAAGTACGCAATAATATAATGTGACACTTGACAACAAAATGATAAAATGCCTTTGTGTGACAGATGGAAATATAATGTAAAAAATAAAAACATTAACTGTTTACTTACTTTGATGAGTTGTCTTGTAGAAAGCAGAAACATCTGACGGTGGAGTCTTGTTTGAGCGTTGCTCTGATGTATACGCAGTACTTCATCCAATCTCACAATGGAGAGAAGCGCTATGGTTGACATGCCATGTTCGGTGTCATCCCGTGGCGTGATTGGCCTACATCCAATCTCACATTGGACAGTGAGTATCATGATTGGATGATGAGATTGGAGCTTAGAAGATGATCCTGACCCAAGTAGAGCCAGCAAGGGATCACTGAAACACAGAGAACAAAATCACATTTTGTTGAGGAAAAACTGAAATTTGTACGTCATTAGTGGCAGGAGATATCGCAGAGTATGAGGATGTATAACCTGTACAAAGTGTTTGAAGGAAGAGAGAATCTGTAAGTTTAAGAAACGGGATTGAGAGGAGACACACAGCCTGCAGATTGAACTGCAGTCAATGAGAAAGAGAAAGAATGAGAGATGACACTAACTACCCATCAATTAAGGTTTAGATCTGTTTAGATTTTTTTTTCTGGTCTAAACATATCTCTACTCTCCCTTCTGCCTGATCACAACACACTGGTGAGACCTAAAAACAGCTGTAAAAACCCTCATTTAAACTTAAAATTGCTCCAAAAGTACAAAAGATATCACAGCACAGTCTGATAACTTTGAAAATTCAAAGTTTTGTGAGCGTTTTAATGTTTGAATGGGGTTTGTAGGATAAGGGATGTCTGAGCAGTTGAGTCTAAAATTGACAAAGGTTCCAACTCATTTCAACAATTCCTCCCATAGACTGCCATTATAAATTTTAATACTTTAAAAAATTATATAAAACCACTGAAACATGTTACAATAAAGAAAGATACAAGCGTACTCCTGAAGCATCTCCTGAATGAGCTGCACAGTTTGACGTTTGAATGGTCTTTATGGCACAAAGTATGCAGCAGTTGAAAAGGGCCAAAAAACGTACAGAATGTGGAATATGAAGAAGAAGAATAAAGAGTGAGAAGAACAAAGTGTGATTGCTTTCAGCAATCACACAACTAAAGCACAGAATGAAAAGCTATGGTTCTGTAACATCCATCCAAGCTGATATCTCTGTCCCCACAGGAGTCTTACTTCTCATATGCAAATAAAGCAAAGCTCAAGGTCTTTTCTTTGCAATCCTTTTGCATCAATCCTTTTGCACAGTGTTGCCTTGGTGTGAGGAAGTTTGGAGAATAAGCAAGAATGGTATTAAGCGCCAGAGCTCACTTGAGCCAAGCTTCGTCTATGCAACTTCATCAATTCCAAGTATGCAGTTTGTCTACTCTGGTTTTGCTGCGTTGTCAATGGGAGGATCTTTGATTAAAGCTCTGCCCCGAGAGGAGTCCTATTTCTCTCCACAAATAAACTAAAGCCCAAGCTCTTATTCAATTATAATGCATTAACGCAACTAAAATTGAGCTAAATCCAACTGTACTTTGGTAAAGTTTGGTAAACATACACCAAATATGACTGGAATGCTGGTTATATGCACTAGGCTGTTATTATCCATGACCAACATATAGTATATTGCATTATATATCCAAGATCCCTTTACTGGGCTTTAGTGGACTTTGCTTTCCTTTAGTGTTAGAGTCCCTTATGTTGGTAGTGAAGCCCTTTGTGTCTTGGGCTAAAGGTTTAACAGCTGAGACTAAGGGAATGGTAAGAAACTTAACTTGAATTAATGGGGGAATATTTTCCACATTTTATATGTACATAGCCACAGAATAAATGCACATACAAAAAACACCCACACACAATATCCTGACAAGTCAAAGTAACACTATAAACATACTTTTTTTTGCCTGAAGATAACATCTACTGCATGGATATGATATCTAGTGGATAAAATTTGCTTGTGTGGCCTTCTAAGGGTCTGACTTTTCTGGCTCGTCGGTCAATCTTTACACAGTATCATTACTCAAGAAAACTAGATAAGGAATCGTGAGTGTCAAAAGTATAAGACGAGTCAGACGAGCTGGTGCGCCTGCCTTCAGGTTAGAATGTGATCAAAATTTAATTGTAGTCAGATAAGTTCCACAGCGGTTGTTTCCAAGGGGCTCGGTTTACATAATTGGTTTACATAATTTTGTTTACATTATTATAATAAAGGAATTAGAGAAGAGAGAGAGAGAGCGAGAGAGAGAGAGAGAGAGAGGATGTGTCAGTTCCACAAACATACACATAATGAGGCAACAATTGTTTCACTGTGAAGCAAATGAATCACATCAAAATAAACAGTTATTTCACAATAGAAATTAATGCAGACGTTATGTTTAATATGCAAGCAGCAAATACCTGACGGCGGGGTTAGAGTTTCACAGGCAGCAGTCTGGCTTCTCTACAAGGCTTGAAAGAAAACTTCAGCGGGAGACAAGAGAAAGACAAAACCGACAGCATTAGCCTGCGTATGTGTTTCTGTTTCAGATAACGGGCTCGGTAATACAAGCATACTATTAGTAGTAGATAATTAGTGTCACATAATAGTAATACAGTACATGATTTGTGGATAATGACCTTCACTTTTTTTTTAAGTGGCTCTTAAACATGTCGACTCAACATGTCGGCTCTTCTTAATTCATGCAGTTAGAAGCTGCCTTCACATAAAGATTTATACATAGAAAAAAATAGGACTCTGTAAAACTGCAGGACTCTTGCTTGATGCTCTGACTTTATGGAGTCACTGCCATTACAGAACTCCACTAGTTTTAACTGTGGGTGTTTGGAGCCTTACTACATATGTGATTTGCTCTTCTTCAAATTTATTTTTAAATCTATATGTTGGATGAAGGACAATCAGGTTTTTAGTCAACTACAGTAACAGTAATACACTTGATGGCAGCCATTTTTTAAGAAATTTCAGTCCTTCCATCAAAGTCTTCTGAAATTACACAGGACTACTTAGGGCTCTTTGGAGAATATTATTATGAAACACGTATTTAAGGGCATTGAAATTAACAGGCTTTTAATTAAAAAACTGGAAGTTGTGAAGTTATAGTATCCCTCTGCTCTGCTGCAATAAACATAGTCTAGACACAGCCAAACGGCAAATTTTGGACTACTAGACTGGAAAATGACCAGTTGAATTGCTGTTCAGACTGCCAGTATGAAGAGGAGGAAAAATTACTGTGAGTATAAAACCAAGATAGACTTAAGAAAATTCTAAATATCCTTTAATGCCAGGGGCAGGGTTGAGTTCAGGGTTTGGAAAGTACTGCGAAAAGAGACCGAATAGACCAAACAGAATTTCATCTTTGGAGTATCTAAACACAATATTACCAGCCTGATTAATATTGTGACAGGTACATGCTGCACATAACCTTTTTTTTCTATACACTACTAAATCAATGTGTACAGAGAAACAGAAAAGGAGGAGTGATTTCTTAAAATGTGCATGTAAAACCATCCAGTCAAAGCTGTGAGAGAATATATATTACATATTATCAGTTCTTGTTGCAGCGACTGTTAACTTTAAAACAACAAAATCAAAACAAATACAGGATTGTCAGATCCATGTTTTTCTCATTTTCAGAATGACACTGATCTATTTTAAATCAGTGGTACCTCTGATTTCACACCACTGTCTTTGATGCCACACATATCAAACACTACATAACTCGTACATGGGGCTGAGGTATGTAAGCCGGTGGGAAATACACCCTCAAAACAAAGCAATTTCAGGGAGATCACATACCTGCAGCCAATTCCCTCGTACTAAATCTATTCAAGATGAATAGTTTGTGTTCACCCAATTGGAAACATTGTGTAAGCCGATCTAGTTTCAATGAAAGCAGGAAATGATGAATTTCCTTGGTTATTTTACCAAACAAAGTCTTGTCCCGGTCTTTCATTGATTGCCCATGCTATATCAATCCAACTGAAATGTTTCCCTCTTCAAATTGGCTGCTCTGCTGAGTTGTTTTTGACCAATATTTTAGCTGGCCTGTACTTTCACATCATCATAGCTTTGGTTATGTTGTGTTTACTCTGAGTGGGGAAAAACAACAACAACAACAACAACAATAGAAATTCCACCCACATATGTGGGGTTTTAGAATATAGTTAGGATATATCATCTCTTATATTAATGCACTACCATCTCTGCTGTATTAAAATGCTAGCCTGTTCTCATCATCATAATTACTCTGCTGTGGATAATATATGTGTCCTTTGCCCTTTTACTTTAGAGGAAGATAATATCATGCTTGATGCTCTGACTTTATTGGATCATGAATTTTGAGCTCTAATTGTGCATGCCCTTTTTTAATTAGCAAGTTATTATAGGAGGTCGCATTGCAGATGTGCGTTGCACTCCTAGCCCAGCCACATAGTTAATGTATTTAGCACAGGGAATGACACTTCACACCTCCAGCCAGAGTACCTATTTTGGTGGGCCGGCGATGATGAGACACCCCACCCCCCTTCCTCCCTCCCCTCCGTGCACAGCCACTCCAGCAGGTCTGCTAATGTTCTAGCTGTTAGCGATGGGGCTTTTTGTCAAGCAGATGAAAGACCAATGGACTGCTGTGACTCACTAACCTGCTAACTCACATAAGCAAGTTGAGGGAAGACTCATTGAACTCTGGTATGATCTCTCCCCAGTCACCTTTAACTCTCATTTAAAAAAAAAAAAAAAAAAAAAAAAATATTTATAATCTGGACGGTGATTTTTCTTACGACTTGTATTTATTACTGAAACCTAATTTCACAAGCAGCTCAGTCTCTGAAACATTTATTAAAATGAGCATAAACTCTAAAACAGCTTATGTGTGGGCGCAATTTGAATATTATGAGCCTCTACCAAGAAAGGATTTTGTGAGAATTGCATGAATTATACACAAGGTTAAGTTTAGGCAATAATGACAGAAAAATCTCCATTCCACCCCTTTAACAACCAGCAAGCAAGTGAACTTAAGAAGAAAATGTCCAGGAACCGCCCAGATATATATAAACAATTCAAGTAGACTAGTAATACTCTGTACATTCATATTTGAATAAAAACTTTTAATGACTTCTGTAGTATCTCAGAGGCATTTTCTGTTTCTTTTGTGCCCTGTAGTGATATAGCGTAGAATATCCGAGGAGAGAGGAGTGCAGCCTGTCCACAACAGAATTCAACCAACACTTTGGAGCTGTGAAATAGAGGCAAAATAATTTACTTTTTTAACTCGATGTGGCCATGCTCGCCTCCCTCACTGAGAGACAAGACTACTGATGTCGGACAATTCTGCAAAAACTCCAAATTAAATCCAAGAAGTTTATTATATAAATCCAATATAACAGAATTCTTGCTTTCCACAATATGTACACAGGGCAAATGCAGAACGATTAAGGTTAGGCAGCTCTTGGATAAAGTTAGAGAAAGATTACGGTTAATAAAAAGCTGACATTAATTGCAAGTCTGTGACAGGGCGCAAAGTCCAGTCTGCTGCATCAAAGTCAGACATGCTACACTCTTATCTACAACCTTGACCTCCACTTTCTTACTTTCCTCGCTACATCACAGGTGCACTTCCTCCTGCATTGGCACTGAATGTGAATCACAATGTGCGGAATCATCCAATATGAATGCGAGTCTTACGGAAGCTGGGCTGCATCGCTGATATATATGCACTGACATTTACGTTTTCCTGATAGTCAGCAGTTCACTCGCTTGCATTGTATGTCGTACGTATGTAAGAATAGATGTCATCTTACTTAACCTCTCCTACAATGCCTAAAAGTAACACAAGGCATTCTCAAAGGCAAACTCTCAAACCAGTCCAATTTTGACAGTGAGTGTATGCCTGGCTCTTAATATGCTCCATACTAAATCCATCTGGCTAAATGTTTCTGTTTGCAGGACAAATGTGCAAAAGCACTAGGCAAACAGCCTGTGTGGTTGGAGATCTGCTAGCGTAATACCATGGTAAGCAATTAATACTACAGCAATCACATGTATAATTCCATAGCTGGCCATGCAAAACGAGTCAGGGTGCAGAAACTCTTAGTAGTTAGTGTCCATTTGGTTCCTGAAAAAAAAAACATCTCAAGCACTCTGTTGTCACACAAACAGTTCCTCCCTCTCATCCAATCACAGCAGTCCATGTGAGTAGCACGGGGGAGCAGAAACGTTTGACTTTCAGCAGTTCAGTCTTTATAGTAAAAGCTAACGGCGCTGCTGATGTTCAGTTTCAATCTAATTATTGTTTCTAGTTATATTAAATCATTTTATGGTGAGAAGATGTTGCGCATGGATAGAACTTTAAGATAATGCAGGATATCAGAGACATAGTCGGCGATACAATCTAAAAGTGAGGGGAGTATTATCAGATGTGTGTTTCTCATTTTAAATTCATGTTATGTTCCGCATGGTCAAACTCATTTTGCATCGCTGTTAACCAGACGTGTTCCAATAGTAGTGATGTTAACACAAGGGAGGGTGTTGTGCAGACAGAGTCACATCAAACAAACGCCCCATGACACCTCAGGAACATCAGTATAAATGCTGCAGTGGCGTATGTCAGCTGAAAACCTGCGGAGAACAGGCCTGTCAAACTGGATTTTTGGAGTCACCAGAATAAAGGGACACACAGTCATGTTTGAAGAATGGCAAAAAAAAAAAATGGTTCTGTAATTTTCCTCTTGAAAAAAAATAAAGAATATTGCTATTTTTTGGGTTGTTCTTTCATGGAATACAAAGTTGTGTTTTTTTTTGAGAGAGAGACAGAAGAGAAATGTTTCTGTTTTCTAAAATGTGTATCCTTGTAAACACTGATAACCAGGATTTCATTATTTCTAAAAGCATTTTAAATTTAAGTCACATTACGCTTCGCATTAGGCTAATATTTTTAAGCCAGAAAGATTGAGACGAAATACAACAAATAGAGAGTAAAAAAAAACAAACATTATCTGTTTAATTTATTAAAGTGTTTGGTGTATTTGTGTGTGTGTGTGTGTGTGTGTGTGTGTGTGTGTGTGTGTGTGTGTAGCTTTTTCTTAACAAGGTGATAACAGTGATCACTCTGGGCTCTCCACCCCCAATTATCACACTCTCAAGAGTTGGGAAGTGAATTGTCTGAGCCTTTCACACGTAGATTAGCACCTGTTATACCATATGTGATTGGTAAAGGCTGGAGGCAAAATCATGGCTGTTGATTAACTTATCATTGCACATTATTCTAAATCAATTGTTTCTGTCTTTACATGAATATATGAAGCAAAATCCATCAAAAAAGTTTGAACTAGCAGGCATCAACATCACCACAAACTGTTTTATTGTTCTGAACTATGCCCTTTAAATTCTGTCAGATGTGCAGCAGAGAGACGGATCCCTCTGATGGATAAATTAATCTCGGCAACATCCGCATCAAAATGTCTCGATCCGGCCGGTTTGTCGGCTCCCTGAAGAACAGGGCGCATGGCTCACGTAAAAGCTCCGGTGCTTGTTAATTCATGTGAAAGAATGAACCAAAGCTAAGAAAACACAGCATATTAATTACTCAGACATGCTTAATTGGTTAATTATGATGGCAGACACCCGTATCTGCCTTAATAACCTTTTTATATAGCGCTGGAGTGTGTTATAATGAAAGTATTTAGCAAACGGCTGCTTATAAATCAACATCGCCACTTTTCTCTTTCCATCCTTGATTGTGAAACATTCCAATCAACTTGACTTATGTATTTAAATTGTTTGAATGAAACACCTGTTTCTCCTTGAATCAGCTACATCTGCTTGTGGGTTCAGCAACGGGCTGCAGTTTCAACACTGCAGTGCTGAAGGCACCCTAATTATATATTATACCAAGGCCAGGCTGTTGCTAGTCTGCACTCAACGCAACGAGCAGTCTGCAATTGAACATGATGAATGTCGGAGCATTTCTCTCATTTGCCAACACACAACATTTAACACAGCTATCCCATGTATTATTAAACTGGTTGTGTGCTTGTGCCGGGCAATATTCCCAGTCATTAGTTGTCATGCAGCTGTGCAGACAAAATTAATGATAAAGCCAGTTCCTGTTAAGATCTCTCAGGGTGCTTTCACACCTGACTCACTGACTGCGGTTCAGAGAAACTCTGCTGCGTTTGTCTAGTTGGTTCAGTTTTGTCGGCTGGTGTGAAGCTGTCATTCAACCTCTGGTGCAGACAAACACACTGAGACCAGTGCCAGTCCACTGCCAGGCAAACTCTGGCATGATTAATTTGTAGTGTGAAGACAGAGTGAACCAACCACAGGACTGTGATAGAGTAGGTGTGTAACAATAGTAATTTATATTTTAAAATGATGCTATTAAATCGACATGATGTGGTAACATGTGCATGTGTCAGTACATGTGTATTGTATTGTATTTTCCCTGATAAGAAAGTGAAAATTTTGGCTGTTGATCATTTAAACAGTGAGTTAAACACAGTGGTCACTAGTTGCAATCATTTCTCCCCAAATAATATGTTATTGTTCATATTATATTTATATGATGTATTGATTTATATTATGTTTGACATCATTCATACTACTTTACACTACCAAACTCTCCACTCAAAACCATGTCATCTTACATCTAAACCAAACTTTGCCTTCAGACACCACAAAAAATCCATCAAATACACAAACACTACAAAACAGCACTGGTGAGATCAATTCAAAACACTATCATAAACACCTGATACTGCAAGGAATAATGGTGCTTATGGTTTCCCCCCAGAATAACCTCTTTACATGATGAACACAATATAAAGACACAACATGTCTCTACATTTTCAATTTACACAATTTTGAATTCCTCAATTCCTACTGTATTACAATAAACTGAAAAGTAAAAATTGTAGAACACAGTAAAATCATTTCCAGATATTTACCAACATAAACCAATGACAAAAAACAGTTTGTACATAAACACATAAATCACATTTATTCTGCCTCACACTGTTTAAATGTTCCAAAACAAGTGAACCGACTCACTTCCCTGTTATCTCTCTTATCCTGAGGTTCTGATTGGTGTGTGAACAATTTTGACTCTTAGTGTTTCTACTTAGGGAATTTGTGTGTTAATTGGGTTCCAGCTGTGATGACTTGAGTTAATGATATTGAATGTTAACGCTTTTTAAATGAGCACATGAGTGAAAACAAGGGGAAGAGTGTTGATAGTTTGGGGAAATGGGTCTGTCTTTTTTTTTTTTGTTTGTTTTGTTTTGTTTTGTTTATAGTGCAATACAAGTGACCAACATGGATATTACACAGTATAAGACAAGACAAGAGGGAGAACTAGTCTCAAACAGACTGACAACACAAGAGAGAAAAAAAGAAACAGAAATAATAACAACAACAATATAACAGACAAGCAAAAAGGGGAAAAAAACATGTTTAGCTTCGATTTTTTATTGTAGTAAGCAGGCATGTATGTGATTGGCTTTTCTATGTGAATGATATAGAGGAGAGAAAGAGCAAAAAGGGGGGGCAGTATTAACCCAAGACAGAAAGAAAGAGAAAAAGAGAGAGAATGAAATAACATAGCTAAAATGCTGTGAGGGGGCATCTCTGGTTGGGCTCCTATAGGACAAAGAGTCAGCGGAGTGGATCCAGGGCAGGTCAGGTCAGGACAGCCGGGTCAGGGCAGAATTTTGGCAGAATTTACTTTTTCTTTTTGTTTGTTCGCTTGTTTTATCCTTTAAAAAAAAAAAATCTGAACTTTCTTTGCTCTCATCTGCTTCAGGCCGTCACCGGGCCCGTAGGAGGTGGCTGGCCTGTTGGAGGCCAGATCCCCTTTAGAACAGCCCCCACCACTACAGGTGGTGTCTGTTCAGCTGGGCCTGAGGAGCAGCTTTCTATTCAGGTCTGTCTTTTGGTAGATGGTGTCATGGTTTGGGATGTTTATAGTTAATAAGCCCAGTTACGGTGTACAAGCAACTGAGAAAAACTGTAATTAAATATACTGTTAATACAATGTCGCTCTGATCTGAATTTTCAAAACTGCACTAATGGTTTTGCACATATATTACATGAATGCACAGTGGTTATATGGTAATGTGCTGTGTATTGCTTTCTAACTTTGATTTATTTGTTATGTGTACCTATCTCTTTGGTCTTTTTTGTCCTGCTGTAGTGCTAAATTATTTGATCTTATCTCTTATTGTTTTTGATCTTGTTTCTACCTGTCCATCATCATTTATGCCAAATGAGGTCCAGTTGCAGTCATGACTAATTGTCCTCATAATCACCCTTCTGAGCTTTTATGTCTTTCCAAGCTTTTTGTAGATAAATAAACTGTACGTCACTGTTTGATTTCCCCCTGATGACGCTAGATGCCGAACCGTCTAATGACTGATTACTGGACGTCATGATCACTTGTGATAAGTTTTCAGACGTCATGAAAGATCATTTTGGTTATTTTGTATCATTTTGTGTCAATCTAGAAATAATTTTATAATAATAATTGCGGTGGTGTTGATTTTGTCTGCCCACCGCTGGACGTCTGATTTGTGATAGCTGATATGTCAAGTGGGCAATTTTCATCACAAAAGTTTTGACTCTAAATACAATAGAAAAGGGCTCAGCTGTAAATGCAAACACCCTGCCAAACCCCCACACTTGCAGCCCCCAATCAGAAGGAGGACCGAGTTCAACGGGCCACTGATTTTCTGGACTCTTGAGACTTACAGTTAGCCTCTCTGCCTCTCGACTTGATCTCTGCCACAGCTTCATTACCCAGTGACTACAAAGGATTTCTTCTCTCTGGTGACTCACAGTGTATGATCACCAGCCCCTAGTACTCAGTGTTTGTGAGTGTTTGTGTGTGTGTGTGTGTGTGTGCGTGCATGTCATGGCTTTATTGTCCTCATTGCTCATTAAAGCTCTCCTCTGAGGGATGCTTTGGCAATAAACACAGCAGCGGCAGCAGCGGCAGCAGCAGGCAAAATGCTGTCTTCCCCATGCCGACCACCACAACTGCAGGATCGATGGTCTCCGTGGTCGGGGTGACGACCACAGGGTCACTCATCACATCAGGCAGCTGATAATGTGGGAGGATGCAATTGCGGCTGCCTCAATGGGTTTTTAATTCAAGCTTTTTTATTGGAAACAGCACTGTGGTATTGCCCTCCAGAAAGTACCACTCAGCCTGTTTTAGATTGACCTTGGCGCATGGAGGCTGAAGTTTCTTCGTCGAATCTTTTCCAATTCCCACAGAGAAGCTCAGGATGTACAGTAATTGTTTGCCTCAAGTGCTATGACTCACTTTTACAGAATTTAAATTTCAGCTGCCAGATCCACAGGGACATTGAGACGATGTGAGTGAACTTGTAAACACATGCACAAAAACTCTTGATGGAAAAAAAAACTCTTAAAAATGGAAAAAGAAAGAAAACTTGTCTTTGTGTATATGGGTCATTTTTGCAGTATGTTGCAAGTTTCTTGGTAACTATTCATCCTAAAACTGAGTTGAAGATGGATACCTAAAGATGATTGTGTTGTTGGTGTATATCCAGGATGATTAATGTGTTTAGTAAGTTCTAGTGAGAGAAATTTGATTCATGGAGTTACTGTGTATTTTTCTCAAATAAGAAACTGTCTTCAGCTCTATGTTATTTCATGGCAGCACAAAAGAAGGCAAACAATGCCATGACATGTTGGCATTTTCCTGACCTTGATATATACTTTTTTTGTCCTTTTTTTTTGTATCTAGCACAGTGTTCGAGGTGCAAAGTCGAAGGGCAGGCACGACGAGATCAGAATTTCATGCAAGTGAGGCAGCAGCACAAGGCAAAGTATTGATTTTTTTTTTTTGTTTAGGTGAAAATTGGGTCTTTGACATTATGCTGAGGAGATGCCTGAAAACTAGGGTCACTTACAAGACTTTTCTAACAAGACCACAAGTCTGCAGCATAGGTTTTGGCTCTGCGGGGCTGTAGTTAGCAAGGATGTGCAGAGGGCCCAGTATTTGTATTTGTATCTGTATTTGTTGAGGCAGCAATATTGTTTGTATTTGTATTGTATCTCTGGGGAACACCCCCAACTCCGGGAGTGATGTCCAAATTAGGAAATATGCGTCATGTAGCAGGTGGATGTGACTCCCCTTGTTGAGACCTGCTGATAGACTTAACAGCGGAGCAGAGGAGAGAGACTGAGATAGTGATGTAACTGACCTACACGCTGGTATTTGACATGTTTTCTTTTTCTTCTGAAAAACAAATAATTCTACAAATATTTATATGAAACCCACTATTTGTGCTTTGCCAAATAATGTATTTGTATTCGAGCACACTCCTAGTAGTTAGGCATAGCTGATGTTTAGCAGGTATAATGTTAATCATGTTAACTGTCTTAGTTTGACATGCTAGCATGCTAACATTTGCTAATCAGCACTAATCATAAAGTACAGCTGAGGTTACTTGGAATTGTATACAGTTTTGCAAGTATTATATATGATGGCGATCCATCCAATAGAGGTTGAGATATTTCAGTCAGGTGGACTGAGTGGCCAACAGATCGACATTGCCATCCTTAGAGCCACACCGCCAGTGTGGCAAAAAAAGCTTCTTAAGGCAATGATGATCTAGTCCCAGTGTAAGAATATGGGATAAGATTATTGGAGTTTTAGAAGGCTTTTGGGAAAAAGGGTCCAGATCTGTTTTCAGCACAATGCCACCACTCTCCAACCAGCAAGCATGAAATAGAAGAAATGATGGAAATGTGAAATAATTACATAATAACGCAAAATAATGTGAATAAATACATCCAATATATATATATATATATATATATATCTTTGATCTAGGGCCATTTGAAAAGCGCTAAAACAAAGCACATTGTCATTTGCCATAGTGGTCCATTAAATCATACGGACCCAGACTATGCAAAGTACTACACAGACTTAAGAAATGATTATTTTCCAGTATAAAAAAAAATGCACTGAACTCTGTTGAGATAGCCAGGTTCAGAAACACAGTCAGCCATTCATTGTCACTGCTACCCACAAGCAGAGGACGTCCTGTAGCCCAAGAGGACATTTTGAACTTGAGGGCATATGTGTTATGTGACCTGAAAGCCCGGCTTTAGATGATTATGCACAGAAAATGGCAGGCTAATCATTTCTATAGAAAGTACTGCATGTTTCTATGACACACACCGGCTCTCCTATGGAATGAGCCAATGACTAATTAAGTAGTTCAGCTTTTCCACCCATCAGCAAAGAACACACAAGAAGAAGCACACGCAATACTTACTTTAAAACTCCTGACAATGTGTTTGGGCATAATTTTAAGCTTTTATCCTTTTTTTTTCTCTATGTCTGTATGTATTTTTTGTATTTTTTTTTGTAGATTTACAGCAATATGCACTGCAGTCTGCAACACACTCTAATTCATCAGACAACAAGACACAAAATGTAAAGATTGCTGCTTCAAACACTGTCAGTGACAAGTCAAGATTTAAACACATGCTAAATGTCAAATGGAAATCGCTGAATGGTGATGGTAAGTAATTATCCTGTGATATTTACAACCACTTGCTTCCTGGGCAAACACATGTCCTGTATGTGTACTAAAGTGGAAATGGTTTGTACTGCGGAAATTGCTATTATTCCATCTGAGTTGTTTTTAAAATCTCATCTGCACAAAACTTTGCATATATCATAGAAAAGTTTAAGTTTGATTCAAAGTTCAAAACATAAAAAAATCCAAGCGGCGATGAATACTTTTTTATAAGTGCTGTGCATATGATTGATCCATTATGAAATTATCCATACTGTAGGTAACGTTTCAAGAATTCCTACGTCTAATGTCTCAGCTGTAACTACTGAATAGTCTGTCTGTACATTTAAAGAGTGTAGTCTTAATTATTCAAGGTGATTAAGCACTGAAAGGCTTTCCAAATGCAGTCATTATGGCACATTCAAATCTACCGCACATTCAGTCTACCAGCAGGCAAAGGCTATTACAGCCTGCATGGATTTTTATTACTGATTATATGCTTTGATGACTTCAAACCTCTCCCCTGCGCCTTACTTCATGCAACTGGAAGGAACAAAACCACCTTTCATACCCCATACATTTATTGTTACTGCTACCCTTTTCACCTGCTGGAGCAAATATCTCCTGTCGATCTCAAACTTTGTGGTAATGGACTGCATGGGGTTGTGCAGTTTTTGCTTATGGATGAGGGGAGTGTGCATGTGCATCTGTATCCTGCTCAGCAGAGCAGTCATAATATGTTGTGTCTCTAGTCCAGAGGAACACAAGGAAAGCCAGGTGAAACTGAACACAAGTGCCTGACTGTGAAATAGAAAAAGGGGTAACAGCAAACACAGGAGGAATACAACGAAGTGTCATGCTGGACTCGTCAGGATTCGACCATTGCTATTCACAGATAATGAGTACTGACCTTGTTACTTTAGATATTGGTGTGAAGCCAATACAGGCACAGCATGGAAAGTCATCACAGAGAGAAAGTCATGGTCAGCGACAGCCAGACCATGCACGGCAATAATCAAAGGATAAGTGGTTTTCATGGTCCAGCAGAGTGCGATTTAGATAAGTCTCCAGAAGTAATTTTATCAAAATGCCTCATCTGAGGCAAGGTTGATTTTCACCTCACATTTTTTACTATATTTGATGAACCCAGCATGTAATACATTATTCCCATGTTAAAAGATCAGACTTTTACAATTGCAAACTGTGTCAATTACCTTCTGATCTAATCAAGAAAGATGTTAGAAGCTACCTTTCATTTGGCTTGATAGCCTTCTTGGAAGGATAGACAAAGACACAGCTCTTATCAGTCACAGCTACTTCAAGCTGTCTCTGTAACTTAGAAGCCCTGATTGTCTAGATAGATTTCTAATAAAGGAATTTCATGCCAATTTAAAATTACTCTTGTCCCCATCTGCAGTATATGGAGGTTATTTGGGTCTGACTGTGATAAAACAGCAGAAAAGAAGGACGATGTCAGTGTGCTGTGTGCTCCTCCGTAGATCTAGGCTAGCAACACACCCAGGCCCCAGCTGTGATAATGCAGTCTAAGCATAAAAGTGACCTAACATTATAGCCATTTTCTCCCGTCAGGACACACAGTTACTGAATAGTGCTTGTATAAGATACAACGACGTGCAGTGACAAAGAGCTTGAGGAATCTATTCAGAAAAGAGTGGGTGGTAATTATTTGCAAAAATGTGTATGTGTGTCCTAATCTTATGTAATCTACGCTGCACTGCAACACAGCAGTTTGCTTTATCCCTGGCTTTAGTAGGCCCATATCGTGTTGTTGGAATCACATGGAAACAGGGAATGGAGTACACTGCGCTAATCCCATTTTTGCATTTAATTACCCACTACTTCAGAATGCTCCCTGCACCCCGGCTGCAGAACTGTTTGCAAAAACTAGGAAGTCGAAAACCACTCCGCAGTACACGCTCCCCAAGGGAGAAGGGCTTGGCTGAGCAATTGTTCATACTCCTCACATACACGTCACATTAGCATATCTGGCTGCCTGCACAGACATTAAATGCAGGTGAAGCACAACCGGGGTATTATCACTTTGTTTATAACACAAAAGGCTGTGTGTGCGTGCTCTTCCCCTCACTTCATTTCCCACAGACAACATCAGGCAGCATGCTTTGCATACTCGTGTTTTTAATTGTTTGCGAGAATTCAGGATTCTGACCCATAATCTCTGTTCTCAGCTGCTTGTAAGCCATTTTTCTTTTGTGCTGTCCTTTATATAGATGTGTTGCTTTCCTCTTGCTCGTTAAAGCATTCTCAGAACACAGTCTGCACAATGAACACAGATGTTTATATGCATATCATGTTAATTTCAATGCCTAGTCAATGAAATTGAATGAGTCAGTCTTTCATCACGAGTACAAAACCAACACTGGAGACATTATTCCAAAACTGCATTTGTATCATGTGGAAATAAGTAACACACCTCCATGAAAAGTATTCTTTGTGGGTTTTTTGTGATTCCTTTCATTGTAAGAATTATCATGACTGTGCTGAAATCACAAAGGCTGGGAAATAATACAGAAAAAAATATAGAAAGTATATTGACTGTAAAAGCAAACGGCTAATTTGACAGTCGGAAAATTACCCCTTAGGACAACAAGGAGACCAAGAACTGGGTTTGAATAACACATGAAAAGTGTGCAGAAGTGATAGTTGCATTATGGATACTATTTTCATATCATACTCCAATTACATAGCCAACAAAGTGAGGAACAGCACTCAACTTGAGGCAATTATTAATTCAGGACAACATTTGAAGGGAAAAAATAGGCTCCCTTTCCACACTGCATGTGTAAACACCAACTAATACCCATCTTTGCCAAAAATAAAAAAAAAGAAAGAAAGAAAAATCCTTCTTCTGCCTTCTTAAAACCAACAGACATTCACAACGTTAGCAGTGTGATTAGGCTATTTACAATTCACAGCAGTGGCAGTCAGAATATACCAACAATTGAAGCTGGGAACATCTAATTAGCGGTGACACCTCTAAACATGGGCTGTGTGATAGCATGCTGATTACCAAACCATCGACATAGTGTAGTCAGGCTTCTCTCCGCCTGCTGTGTTCCCTCTTTGACACTTACCTGATAATGCGATGAGTCATTCATTCATTCATAGTGCCTGCTAACACATGTAAACATCACAACATTTCCTCATGCTCCTTCCTCCTTACTTAGTCTGGTTTCACTCAGGTTAATCCATGAAGGGTTTTTTGTTGTGACGCTACAGGCTTGTAATAGGATCTGGGAGAGCATCTGAATCTGCAGTAACACTGTGAGCTGTTAACTTGTATGAAACAGGGCGTACCTCTGCAAATCGTCTTAATAGATAATGCTGGATAAAGGAAGGCATAACATTTTCTTGTAAGTTAGATTCTTATACATTAAATTTGACGACTTGTGTTTTACAAGCCTTGGATTCTTTTTAAATATTTATACATGAAGGAGTTGCTGTGTTTCGTGACGAAGTGTTGTGCTTTACAAATCACAGAGAACATGCCGTGTACTGTGTGTAGGCATGGTAGGTAAGGTTATTCCTGGCAGGAAAAAATGTATGATGTGAATTTCATACATTTATTCAAACAGTGGCTGCCATGCATTATGATCTTCTGGTTAGTGTCCACTGGACAGACCTTTTTTTTTTTTGCCCTCTCCTCCTATTCCTCCTACTCTATCATCTACCTCCTTTCTTCCTTCTCCTCCTTTTGTTGGATAAATAATATAGAATAAAAGAGGAGGATTTCAAAGTATATACAGTATGTTTTATTTCACAGTACAACTGGATGAATTCTGTCTTAGATGTTCCTGTTTTGTCTGCAAAATACATTGGTGTTCAAAAGTAAGAAAGGGTGCATTGTACATTGTACTTATTTATAATCTGAAAATGAAACAGTGAGGCATGTCACCATGGAGTCCGTCTGAACACATCAGCACCGTTTCTTTTCTTTTCCTGACCAAAAGAAAAGAAAAAAGCTGTAGTCCAGGAAGAAAGGTTCTATCGCACATGACATTTTTTCACTTGGTGCTGGATGTGATCTCATCCTTTGTGTGTTTAGGAGGCTGTGTTGCCATGGATCCTTGCATGGCAATATGTGAAGGCCATCACGGTAAACATTGCTCGTTGCCTGCCCAGTCTTTCTCACACACACACACACTCATACACATATGCACACATATACAAGGATGACCCAAACCTCCACTATACACTGACCAAAATACACACCTATATATGTGGCAAATACACAAAACCGAGCATACCATCACATTAAAATTTTTTCTATTGATAATTTTATAGAATATACCTAAATTATACCTAATCATACCTTATGATATATACCTATTATACATAATTATGTCATATTATATTATATTATATTAAACATCGCACTTTAACATGGAAGATCAGAATATGTGAAATTCCTGCTCATATACAGCACCAGTCAAAATTTTGGACACACCTTCCCATTTACCTGAATGAGAATTTGTCCAAACTTTTGACTGGTATTGTAATTTACTTTCCCTTTTACATATCTGCCACCAATGAGTTTCATGCTCACATAACTAGTGGACCAGTGTGTGTCATAAATGTATGAATTGGGGAAAAAATTCAATCATTATAAAGTCCATAATAAAACAACAATTTAGTGCTAAATGAATTTAAATATACTGTATATGTGGAAAAATAGTATTGCTGTGGCAGAAGCCTTAAACACACACACACACACACAAACATTTCTACCCCTCCCCATCCTAACTGCATAACCTCATTGATCGCTTGTGCCTGTACTTCGATATCCAGGCGTAGATTTCTCACCTAGCTTTCAGCAGTGCTGTGCAACCTCTGCATCCACCAGCCTGTGCACATTGTAAGGTTTGCTAAGTTCATCAGTTAGGTTCAAGTACATGTCTAGACAGGGCCACAAAAGGCCCTGCAACAGACTGACATTAATGACGTAATTATGCCTTAGATGGATAATGGCTTATTTACAAAACCCAGTCATTGGTGGGGTCACGTTCATTCCAGATAAAGCAATTTGCTTTGATAGACCCTCAGAAGCTGCTTGTGCATGCAAATGGCAGCGCTCATTAATGTGTGACTGCTCTCTGCGTGGCATAGAGAAGCTATTACCACCAGACATTGGGTGCCATTACCAGACAGAAGAAAGTGAGATGGATAGACCTTTCTCTTCACACTATCCATGGTTGATGTTATTAATTTGGGTCCTTGCCTGTGGGAGTGGTGTGTTTCTCTAACAACCCCCTCCAAGTTGGTAATTGGCAGGGACATCTAGTGCGGACAAGTTTTACCGCTGGACTGTGATGTTTGGACTGTGCAGCCGTCATAGACGGTGCTATAGTGAGCAATGTGTAATAGAGTGCTAGGAGTGCAAGCACACACAGTCGGTGTCGTTGACATGAGCTGAGATGGCCCCGAAGTCTCAATGACTCATTAATCACGGAGTGTGCTGAAAGTGGGATGACAGACAGCTAAGAGTGCACACATGCAGAATCAACAGCATAATGACACGGAGTCCACAGGAAAGCTTTGCCACTATGTGCTCTGGTTGATAATGTGGAAGCTGAAGTGCAAACAAGCTCACATCTTACTGGGTAACATCAGTGTCAGCCTGGGGTTGACATCAGTGTCAGGACACACTCTCACTAATTATGCGATGGTCTTCATGTAGTCTGAATATGACATACAGCCTCATTCTCTGTGTTCTGTTGTTGACGTGCTTCAAATGTTGTGAAATACTGTAAACAGCATTAAGATAATGATCTGCATACAAAGGACTGTAAATGTGCTCAGGTGAAGTTTAATTAACTTGGCAAAACAATAAACATTTCAGCCAACAAGTACTTAGCAACAGTCAGTTCATGGTGGAGAATAGAAAATGTCAAAGAGATAGTGAATACATAGAGCTATTTCAGTACAGCCAGTTACAGAATCATCTAGATCTAGTGATGTTTGATTAGGGAGATGTGCTATACATATACTATATATCGCAAAAATGTTCTTGGAAAAGTTGTATCAATGACAACAAAATACAACAAAGAGCAAAGAAAACAGACTTAGTGAATAAACCATGACATACAGTACATGAAGCATGTACTGTATGCAACATCACTAAGGTTTTCACTTCACTGAAGAGACAAAAACATGTCAGTGTGGACTGTTGAAGAAACTGTAACGTTCCTCAAATTAGTGCATGAAACAAACAAAAGCCACATATCCATCACATTTCCCACATATTTTACATACGCTCTTTTAATTGTGTCATTACTTTGCACCAATCCGCAATGGTTCCTTGCACCCAACTGAAGAATTAGCACCGCTGACTGTTTCTCGATGTGAACTCCTAATGCTTGAATGAAAGTAGTGGATGGAAAAGGGAATAATTATGTATTTTCTTTTTCAGATTCTTTGAAAACTCTGTTAAAATTTGCAGCATATTTGGACGATTGGCTGCAGCTTCAGGAGCCAAGTGAGTACCACGGACAGCTCCCTTGCAGATGTAGGATCAGGACCTCGGTCAGCGCCATGGTGTGTGGTCCTGACAGTTACATTTTCTTGCAAAACTTTCTCTCATAGGAACTGTTCTGCCTTCTGGCTGTTCATCCTTTTGCCAGTTTATGTCTCTTGAATAATGAATAATGGCAAAGTGTAAATGTTGCGTGTTTAAACAGTTCAGACTATGTGCACTTTTTTTTTTTTTACAGTCTTTTCATCTCTGTTGTCTTTATGCTCGAACTGACAATAACACTGCATCAAAAAATACAACGCAACCTCTTCACTCATTTCAAATCATCATTTTAAATGCAGTGTTGGCCAGCAAATCAGTTGTACCAGGCTCAACACAATGCAACCTCAATGGCAACACAATGCAATGAACAATTAAATAAGTCTAATTGCATATTCTGTAGGTGGATTACTTTGTAGCCTGGCTCCACTGTTTGCCAGACAGTCATTGAGACAAAGGATAAAGCTGCCTGTTACACACCCACACCATTGTAGCCCCTTGTGTTTTTATTTCTTGACTGCCCACTAATTCTCTAATTGTCGTTATGTTAAGGTCATGTTTTTCTCATCAGTTACACCTTCATTAGATGTGTTAATAATTCATTTTTATTTCATTCCACTAGGATTATGCAGTTACATTAGTATCAATGCTACTTTCAAGGGAGTCCTGGGTACTGTACATTAAAAACAAACAAGAATAAAACAATTACGTGTCAAATTTTTCACATCAAATGTTTGTATTTTGTGGCCTGTTAGCTAGTTTGTTACTGTGGAGACCCTGCCGGCCGATTCCAGATAATAGTGGCATTACACTGAATGCAGCATGTTTGGCTGCAGGGGTTTCCAGGAGATGTGGATTCCAACACTTCAAATTGTATTGTTGTGCCTGCATCATGATACCATTATCTGTCTCTGGTGTTGTCAAACTCGCAGTCTCATCCATGCCACACCGGTAACTCGGACGATTATTTTGCATGTGGTTTCATAAGGTCCGCTGTAACTTATTATAAGTGAAGCAAGGCTTGTGAGCCAAAATCACAGAACTCAACTGTTGTTTGTTATTTTGAGTCCTGGTAATCCGTCATCCTGCCAGGTTGCAGGTTTTGTCGGCAGGGGTGTGTCACAACAAATCTGATTGCAGCTCCTGTAACTTCAGTTTAACGTGATGGAGTGTCTGTGCTCTTTGCTGTAATTTACCTTCTCTGTGTTCATACCAATTAAGAACACATTAATCAAAACTATGTTTGACCTTGGTTGATTTTGTTATGGGGACTTTACAGTCATGAGCAGCTGTTCGGTATGAGATATTCACATCTACTTTATCATATAACCATAAAACTCTTTTATTAATTTCATTTAGAAAAGAAAAAAACTCACATTTTCACATATTGGTGAACATTTAATGGCATTGCTCTCTCCTGACATTTTTCCTTACTTATTAAAATCAATTGCTTATCTAAAAAACATTCTCAATAAGAAATGAATGCCACTTGATACTCAGTTCCTCAATTATATATAATAATAGTTGATTCTTCATAAGCTGCTAAATATTATATCAGATGACAATGATTTGCATCATGGACTGATATTTTTACACTTGTTTTATCACTGACAGTTAACTCATAGAAAAAGTGTAACACTGTTACTGCCCTTTCCCACTCTTGTATAAAAAGCATCTCCCCATGCTGTATTCCATGCCTGAATATACTGTATTACTGTAAGTCAGTATTCTCTAAGGGCTGTGCAGGTGGGGAGCCAGACAGCTTTAGCTTTGCAGTCAGGGTGATAGAGGAGATAGAGGAGGAAGAGGTGTATGTGTATGTGAGAAAGGGGGTGGGGGTTGAGGGAAGTACTTAAGAGAAGATGAGAGACATGCTTGCATAGGAGTGGGTGGAAAAGACGGGTATCTGCAGACAGCATGACCAAGAATGGATTGGGGTAGAACAGTAAAGAGGCAAAAAAATAAGAGCCTGCAGAACTAGAGGGAATATATAAAGGTGGTCAAGGGAAAAAATAATAATGAGGGAAAAATGTTGAGTAATTCCAAGAGAGGTCGGTGAAGCTGCGGTTATATATAGCCCATCTTTGGGTGGTGAGAGGGAGAAAAAAAAAAAAAAAAGAAAGGAGAGACATGAGAGAGGAGAAGAGAGATTTCAGGGAGACAGGTGAGACAGAAAAATATACCTGTTTTGGGAGAGATCACAGCGCCAGACCCTGTCACTGGCAGCAAATGTGCAGATGTTACAATGTACAAAAGGTCCCAGTCGCCCATGATCTCGAACAGCTTGACTATGAATGCCAGGGCTCTCTATGGAGTGGTCAGGTGGGCAAGAGACAGATATAATAAGATGGGCTATTGTGTTTGGATGGGACTGCGGCGAGCCAGGGCACTAAAGGTCTAATGAGGCATCGTGTTCCTACAATCACACATAAATACAATACAATGTGGCCACCTGATCGCTGCTTTTGCACGTCCTGCAGAAATTAAACAGCCTGTCGGAAATAATGGAGTGTGAAAACCTCTACCCTCTGATATAAATAACGACAGAATAAAAATAATATAAAAACACTGACAGATGTAAATACTCTTGCCTTGTGTGTGTGTGTGTTTCTCTTTGTGGGTGTTGTGTGCATGTATAAATATGCGTGAATTCACATCCTACAGCATGCAAGCTGTATTAAGTGTTACTGTCATCTAGTTAATATGATTAAAAAATAGCTTTAGAGGTGTGCCATTGAAAAAAAAGAAAGTGCATTTAACATATTTGTCTGTCATTAAAGATGTGAACAATGTGTTTTAATGAGAAAAACTGAGTGTCAAAAGGGTAAAATGTTAGAATAGCTGGTAGAATAGTTGCTAAGAAAATTGTTTAAACCTCGGATGAAATTGGCTGACTTAAGTATTGTGTGTTAATATGTTGCATTGGGTACGTCCATTGGGACATACAAACCCTGTAAAGTTTTTGTCTATGTTGTGTCTTTTATGTACTGCTGTGTCCTGTTTTTACAGCTACGGTTGGGTCATTTATTCTGTTCTATACTGGTTTTCATTGGATGTATTCTATTACCTTAACGTATACAGTATCAAATTTCTAGTGAGAACAGTGTCCAGTTTCATTTTAAAATACGCAGTATGATCTCTAGTTTACTACGCAGACTGTATTGCTCTTGGCTGCAGGTGACGTGTCATGTGATGATGAGAGCAGGGGCTCAAATGATTTATGCCCCTCCCATACCTCTCATCATAACAGAACCATTAAGATGCTACATGTCACAAAGTATGACCATAGGCCTTTTTTCTATTTAAGTACCTGGCTAGGAGTCACTGCTGGTATTTTCAATCTTGCTGCAATGAGGGCCCATGGGTATTTGAACACATTAGTGCTTTAGAGGGTAGCTCTAAGCCGTTACCATGCCACTGTGTTTGAACTCAGCAGAAGTAAGGTATTTCTTTCTTTGGTCATTATTGGATCCATTCTCTTTGTAGATATGGTAATAATTCTGGACCACACTGTGCTGTGGTGACTTCAAAGAGATATGATGGAACGTAAGGGTCAGGTTTAGTGTCACAGCTGTATCTGAAAAGGATATAAAACAACACTTTGCATTGATATCTCTTAAAGATCTGTCTGCTATTCCCAGGAACAGCCATTTATGTTAAAGCCAGACATCTACTAATTTATCCCATGTTCTTATCCTGAGTGACTTACAATGAGTGACTAGTTGAGTGTCTTTACTTCCACAGGAAACTGCTGCAGGACTCATGACTAAGAGCTTCCGCCCACACAAAGACTCATCTAAAAAGGCACAAGTGTTGTCCCAAAATGGTATAAATGTATTTTTTCTTTCCCACGTTCATGAAAATATGACAGAACTTTGATCAGTTCCGAGGGAGAAAAAAATGTAATGTAAAAATGCAAGCACTGGGCAAACAGCTGGTGAGCTGTGCTTTATTACATTTTAGTTGAGACAAATAGTTATGTTTTCTCAAATCCTTTTCTAGTAACACAGCACTGCAAAGGACTTCTGGCCTGGTTATGTAGACTCAGAAGCTAAATGAAAAGGCTTTGTGTAAACATCAGTATAGTCGGATTATACAACTGAAATATTTAGATCAGATATACATTATGAGAAAGAAAAATCAAGCACAATCACAAAAGACAACAGTAGCAGTAAAAAAAAAAGACCATAAATATAGAGATGTTGATCAGGAGAGAGTAAAAAGGCGAATGGAATGACAGATTAATCAAGTGTTTTTTTTTTCAGTTTTTTTATATGACATCCATTTAAATTCCCTCCACCAGCGAGCACCTTATATTTACCACTTTGGTACGTTTTATCACAGTATGTAATCTCTTTTTCTGATAATAATTTCTGTCATGATTTCATCCCCCCCTTTCCTCCCTCCTCATCTACCCTTGTTTACAGTGCCTCTAACATCTTCTGTCATTGCAGATCTGTCACCTCTCACTTGTGGAGGTGTTTCCCCGCTCCTGTTCATCACCTGACCTCATCACCCCTTATCACCTGGCTGCCTAGCTGTTCCCCATTTACTGTTAGACTTGGTAACAGGTAAGACTGCTCAGTCTCACTCTGCTTCTGACCGATTGTCTGTGCTGCTGTTGCATTCCAGCCTTCTTCATTGCCTGCATAATGCCTAAAGACTGCATTGCAAAATCTGCTTTTGCCTGCATATGAGTCTACCCTCCTGAGCCGGTTATTCAAAAATGTTGAATACTGACCTCGTTTTATGTATTAAATTACTTAGGCAATGTGGTTTCGCCTTACTTTCAACTATGATGAATAATAAATGCAGGAATTTTTTTTTTAACAAAAGTATCATGTTGTAATCCAAAGTTATTTACAGTATCATGAGATATGTGAAAACATATTGGAGATCAAACCAAAAACCTTAACAGTACTCGCATCAAAACCAGAAAAGTACCAACTTGTTGGGATATAAGGTGGACACTGTATGGAAGCTGGTTGCAGTGTCTTACATCCAGATTTACAGCCCTATATAAACCACCTCGGAAACATTTCTACACTGTTGTTGGATGAAATACAGCTTTAGTGTTTCCTTAGTTTGTTTGTTTCTGGGATGCATTCACCCAACCATACGTACAGTATAGCTGTCACCACTGAACACCAGCTGTGAAATGTGGATGTTATTCGTATAGCACAGATGGCAAGGCAAAGAACGCTGCCGGTCTTACTTAATGAATGTTGGCAGTAATAAATGAATCAGTTCTTCATATTTTCAGCCAAGGGGAAGCGTGTCAATACTCCAAAGAAACTGTCATGTCACCATCAACATGAGAAAAATAATGCATATATATATTTATACATATACACTGTATCTCTTAGTATATAGATTGCTATAGATCCCTCATATGATGGTAAAAAGGTTGCTTGCACAGACTCTTATCCAATATAGCCGTCTGCAACTTCCGTGACCTTTCAAAAGATAATTTCCATTTTCTGCTCAGTAATAAATCAGGTAAAACAGTTTGAAACATAATAAAGCATCATATTACTGTTCCACTGCAACTTTATATTATTGGTACAAAGGAAGGTCGGGGTTGCGACTGTGTTACTCATTGTTGATAATTTCCTGTAGCATTGTGCTAAAAGGAGTTCACCTGCATGCTGCACACTTTTGTGTTATATCTCTCTGCTGCATAAAAAACCCACTGTGAGCATGAAGACCAGGGCTCAGTTTATTGTTTTGTTAGGGACATGATGTTTGGTGGTGTTTTATGTGCCCTTTGTGTGTTGATTGCCAGTTTGTTGACTGTCTAACAGGCTGTAATAGATTTTAAGAGTTTTTTAAACAAGAATTAAGGATGATTTAATGGATTTTAGAAGCTTCTAAACAGACTTTAAGAGGTTTTTAATGACTTTCAGGTGATACACATGGCCAAAAGTATGTGGACATGCAAACAAAGTGCGTGGACACCAGAACATTACAAAAATATTGGCATTAATATGCCACTAAAACAGTCTCTACTCTTCGGGGAAGGCTTTCTACAAGACTTTGGAACTTGGCTGCAGGAATTTGCTCCTATTCAGCCACAAAGCAATAGTGAAGTAGGGCATTTGTTGGAAGGGGTTGAGGACAGGACTCCGTGCAGGCCAATTAAGTTCTTCCACACCAAACTGGGAAAAACCATTTCTTCATGGACTTGGCTTTGTGATCACTGTCATGTTTAAACAAAAAAGAGCCTTCTCTAAACTGCTTGAAAAGAAAAGAGGCACACTCATGTGTATAATCTCATTGTATGCTGCTGTAACGTTAAGATTTTTTAATTGGAGCTAATTGGAGTAACCCAAACTATAAAAAAGTACTTTTGTTTGCATGTTTCTCATGGATGAGCATGTTTAACATGCTGCTCCAACATTGCAAAAAAACATGAATTCAAAGCATTTAAAGCAGGCATATCATGCACATTTCTAGGTCCATATCTTTATTCTGGGACTCTACTGGAATATCTTAGCATGTTTTTACAGTTCAAAAAACTCTTAACTGTATCTTAAACTGGCTCTGTATGCTTCCCCTCAGTTCAGCCTCTGTCTGAAACAGGCCATTTTAGCTCCTGTCTGTTTTAGGCGCCCCTCCTGATGAGCCCGCTCCATTCTGATTGGCCAGCTTCCAGAAGCTGCCCCTCTCTAGATTTCCAGCAGTTCAGAATGGACGGCCGTTTGTGGGCATGCGTGAACAATCTGACGTCATCACAAAGAGGAAGTAGAGGTATCATTGCAAACAAAGCATTCAGAAAAAGCCAAAGTCCTGGCTTTTGACTCTAAGAGAGAGTTTTAAATATATTCACCTCAAGTTTTGGAGCTTTGATCATGTTTAACATGGACATCCAGTATCATAACAGTATAAAAAATATGATATGTCTCCTTCACATGTAGCTTACATCAGTTTGCTCCCTGTGATGAATACAACAAATTTCATTTGTGCACATTTATTTTAGCCTTTGAAAGTGTCAACAAACTGAGTTTAGGTGGGTTCATAAACCACCATTTCCCTGGTGGTGATATTGAACATCTTTTTTTTTTCTCCACTGAATGAACTGATGAAGGTTGCACAGCCAAAACAGGTTCATTCTAAGTGCTACACGGATGTAGCTCAATCATATTTTCAGACTTTGAGCGTGGTATTTATGTTTTTGCACACATTCAAACCTTTTCTCCGGCATCTGAATAGAGCTGAATGCGCATCCTCAGCGCATGTATTTGAGCGAGCTCAATGACAGATTTGTATCTCAGACATGTAGAGTTGTGAAGGATTCTGAGTGGGAGGTCTCCATCCTGCAGTAGAGGTATCATCCAGCAGAGGAAATAGCTTTGCCTCCTAATGAAGTAATCAGACCAGGGAAAGATGTTTATCACTCCAGTAATCACACAATCTGAAATCCACTGAAAGACAGAAAGTTGTAGATGATATGCATGGCTGTTTCATGTCATTCATCTGGCTGGATGCTTTTTTGTCAGTTGGGATTTATCAGTGTTTCTTCTTGTCGTTTCCTTTTCATACTATGCTTGCTTTGAAAAAAACAAACAAACTGCAAGATTTTACAACTTTGAAAGCAGGCCTTGAATTTTACATTAAAAATCATAAAATAAAAAAGTTAACATCATACAAAATACACGCTAAATGACAATTTACAGATGACATTACTACAAGTGAAATTCACAGACAAATCATATTATCTCATTTGTTTTGCTCAAAGAGGGATTCCAGTGTCTGATGTGAATGGCCTCCTTGATTTCTCTCTCTTCCACTGACTCCCGATCAATTACTCTTCTCCTTCCCAGTTGATGCTGTGACAGCTTTCAGTCTGTTATCCACAGACAGCTGATGTTGGCTGTTCCCAGTATTCATTCAGTCTCTTGTCCAGCGTCCTTCCTGTTTCCCCCCACAGCTGTCACATGTGATATCATACACCACTCCAGTTTTCTTCTTTGGGGTGGTTCCATCTTTAAAGAGAGCGCCAGCAGAAATCTTAAGGAGATGAATGTTTTCTGTGAAGACTCCCCGCTGTCTGCAGGGCCCTTTGGACCTGCTGCACCTCCCTTCCTCTATCCTCCTCTCACTAACAATTAGTTCTTGATGTGCTGTGTGAAGCGGGAGCAGTGCAGTATGGTGGAAGTGTTGTCCATGCACTGTACTGCTACTAGATTTGCCGAATGAAGACAGCGAGATGCGTTTGAAAGATCAAAAATCTAGTAAATTCATCTTTGAGCTTAGGTTATTTTGTTTAAATAGCATTCCCAGAGGTCATGCTTATATTTCCAGTTTGCTGTCGAGCCAACCCTCCAAACTGTCGCCATTTTTTTCAAAGAGCCAAAAGTTAAACGTTCACATTATAGCGAAATGTAAGTTTTTTGGAGAGAATATCAAAGGCAATCTGGAGATTCTGGTTGCTGTCATCATCAATTGGCTTTTTTCTTTTGTCCTTTTTTTTTTTTTTTGTTGTTCTTGTTTTGGTTGCAAACATTGCCGTCACTGAGGGAATACAGTGGGAATCATAATAAAAAGTGTTGTGTAGCAGGGTTTCATTTATTTGTTTATTCCTTCTACAGCATCATATTAAATAAACTTCCCTTGGAGATTCGCCTAGTCAGCTGGGACATGACTGTGCTATGAGGCAGCCGCCGTGCAGGCTTCACATATTAGCTTGTGAGTAACTGGGACAAGATTCAACAGCGCCGTATGATTTCAATATGTCATCCACACATGTGGGTTGGAAACATTTCCCCAGAGTCTTGGGATTGGAGTCTGGAGAACCAATTGTGCTCCTCACACAACACACATGATAATGAAGATGATCTTGCCCAGTTCTCCACAGGGAAATCTTCTGGCACTAGAAAACTAGTAAATCTTTGTCCAAGTCTCTTCGGTTTTGTACGTTTTTTCCTTTATTGCATGTTTTTGGAAAGTAACATATAAGATTTAAGCACTTGAAGTTGATGTGAGAGTACTGTGTGTATGATGTTCCTGTAGTAGAAGCTTCCACCAAAAGAAGATAAAGCCTACTGAGCAATTCCTCAAATCAGTTTTGTAAACAATTTCTCAAAGCTCAAGAACAATCACCATCCCATTTCTACCTGTTTGATGTTCCTTGTTAATCTCTGCTTATGTTGTGCTTTTCATCTCTTGAGGTTCTTGCTCATTTTGGAAGCAGTAAGAAGCTACACGGCTCAAAAATGGAGTGTTTGAGTGCTGTTCTTAGCCTCAGTTAAACATGCAAACGCCACAGGAAACACGGACAGCGGCGGCAGAAGCACATCCCCAGAGACTTCTCTCAGGCTGTCTTTTTTTTTTATCTCTGGATCAAAAATAATACAGGATAATCATGAGACCCCCACATGTGTGTGCCACATAAATATGCATAATCATGAGATTGCAAACAGTGATGAACATGGGTCCTTTGCATTACCTATGGCATGTTGTTGTTGTTACTCCCAGCAGGTTTTCACGGATCACTCTGCATGTCGCTGCTACACTTCTCAACTCTGCAAATAACATCACCACGGTGCAAACATTGCTTAGGGGGATCTGTCACCCAAAGGAATTCTTACATGATTTTTTTTTCTCTTTACTTCAAACAGTGCTACTGAAGTAAGGCTGATATTATCCTTTTTATTACAGTTTTGTTGGCCAACCAAGGTTATTACATGGGGGGTTTCACTACAACTGCAATGATAATCGATTAATCGATTAGTCGAAAGATGGAAAATTAACTATTTTAATAAATGAATAACCGCTTAAGTCATTTTTAAGTTAAATGCCAAACATTTGCTGGTGCCAGCTTCTCAAATTTGAAGCATTGCTGGTTTGTTCTGGCTGGTATGCTCCTAGGACGCCAGGTGAAGGTAATTAACTGTTAACGAGATGGTAAAACAGAGAAGCGGCGGGAGCAGCAGCCCTGACGGTCACTGCTCACAAGCTTTTCCATCAATAAAACCTTGGGATGAAACAGAAGAATGTCATTTGACAGACATGACGTGAGCTCGAATTTCAATACTTTAAAAATAAAAACACAAACCATGACTGCTTTTCTGTTTTGTATTAAAGTACTTCAGTTAAAATGAAGAATTTCTCCGCTGCACTGCTGTAGCGCATTAAAATCTATCATCATCTATTATGTTATCAAAAGTGAAACACTACGCTGCCCTCCTTTCACAAGTATCAGTTTGAGAAAAGCTAAATAGTTTTGTCTTTTATGAAGGCAAATCAAAGTGGTTTATATATTCTGTCCCTCATTCAGCTGAATGTCAGAAACACTCATCGGCTTCTCCCCAAAGACCTCATTATCCTCTTAATTTCCAGTTATTTCAAAGACAAATGACTACACCTGGCATCCGAAGCAAGCCTGTCAATGATGAACAAGGGAGATGGTGCCATCCTCACTACTCTCACATGAGATAAATGAGCTGACGATCAAATATATATATATTTATATGTTTTTTCCCCAACTGTGCAAGAATTAAAGTAGCCACAGTTTTCCTTTCATTCACATCCTCGAGTAGGGTTTCTATACTGTCCTGCCATGCTGTTGTGATGCAGCTGATTTGTGGACGTCTTTGCATAACATCTCAAAAGCCTTGTGCCTGAGCTTTTTAGGAAACATTATTTTGTCTTCAATTTTGGCATCAGACCTATTTAGTTAACACTCTCCAAATATACAGTAAACACTTGAAAGAACTGAGTATGAGCCAAACCAATACAGTGCTGTAGACTTCATTCACACGAAAGTCTTGAATACCTACTTCCAAGAAATTATGTATTACGGTCTGCTTGCTTTTGACCTGAGCAAATATGTTGCATTTTAAATGTGAGAGATTGATTGCCAAGACAAGTTCTCCCATACCACTTAAGATATTAAACTTAGGTTAATGTGGAGGAGTTAGCAGGTCATTATGAAAGTGAGAGTGTTGAACTGACAGTAAACAGTCCAACCAGGATGTCTCCATCTTTTATTTGGTGATAACTGAGGCCCAAAATGAATGAATTTGAAGTAACTCTTGGTAAAGTAAATGAATGAAATGGGGAATAAGTTTTGTGTTATTTTGCACTTCATTGTAGTAGTTTTAAAACTGCAAATTAGAATTATTTAAGGAACTAAATGCATTCCTTGCATTCGCACCCAGCCAAGAAATTAAACACCCTACTGTACTTATTGCACTACCTGAGAAAACAAATTCTTTTTTTATTTAACTTTAATGTGTGAATTTTTTTCTGATTTGGATTTTTTAATATGTAAAATTGTAGTGATATGTAAATTTTGGCCAGCTTTCTTTCAGTTTTGCCATTTATTTAAAAGGTTGCAAGGATGTGTTTAGGCAAATAAAAGGCCTCGTTTCCACCTGGTGTTCACGTGGTCGCGGGTACATTCAGGAGTCACCTGACGCTAGTTTGGTTGAGAATTTGAGGGGGTGTGAATCATGCAGCTGAGGTCGAGACTTCTGGAGTGCAATGTGCAGTCACTGATGCTACACTAATGCTAAATGTTGGATGCTCAGAAAAATCCTTCCAAACTGTATCCTGCCTGCTTGTTAAACCACAAATGTCTCATTTTCTGTTTCTACATGTGTTGAATACAAAATGCATGACCATGCAGCGTGTGAGTGAGGAGGATTTTGAGCTGTTTAAAGGCAACTTTGACGGAGCTTATGGCTTATAGTTTATATATTACTTTTACAATGAGTAATGTGTAATCAGTAATTGATTGCAATTTAACTAATTTGCCCATCACTGCCCATGAATTGCACAGTATGTCATCAGTAATCCACAATCCAATGCTGGTGGTCCAAACTCTTCTTGGATGGAGCTCTGATTTGATCTGTTGGGACACTGTTCGTATTTAATTCTCAAGTTTTGATCTGTTACCACCTGTGGGGCGGAGGAGTTAGAGGCCCAGCAGGTATTGAGGATTAAATTTTTGATCATGCCTGTGCACAAATTAGTAATTCATTCCTTCGAATTAATAATTCCTGGCCAAACCCCAGGTTTCAAAAAGTCTTTCAGAAACCTGGGTGTGATGTCACTGATTACTTACTGTGTAAATTACTTTTTTTGCATGATTTACTGCGTGCATTATTTATTTGGCATGCCACGTTAAAGGTTCTATTTATAAGAATCAGAAATTCCTTCTCATTAGTGACACCGGTGGCTGTTAAGTGAGCTGCAGTCAACATCCTGTTGCTTGTGCTCTACCGAGACTCTTTTTCCTCGCTTACACTTCTCATAATAACATAAAAGATCTTTGATGTTGTGTTCTGCACATTTCAGCAAAGCATCTCTCACTCAAGGTCTCACCCAGTCAGACCTTTAGACTACTAACAGAAAAACAAAAGGGGTAAGTTATGTTCTGCTATCGCTCTGGAGCTTGTTTTCTGCTCCTTTATTGAGGAAATAATGTTTTAGCTGTGTGTGTTCAGGAATGGGCGACCTGCCATTGTGGGTGTGTTTTGTTGTGAAATGTGCAGAAGTTGACAGAGGTAGCTTACCATCTCATTAGCTGGAGAGCTAATATCTGCAGGGTGTTTCTAGTCGGATAGCGCCAGATTTGTTATGTTGTGTTGTTGTGTTGTTATGTTAGTCATTTGTTGACGTTAGCAGGAGAGAGTTAAGGCACTCGGGAGCGCGCAAAATGTCACATCCTTTGGATTTTCATGGAAAATCCAGCCCAGGTCTTTCACATAGAAACCAGTCCACAGGCTTGCTTCACAATTCTTACATACAGAACCTTTAACATTTGACCTTGTGTAGCTTTTAAGGAATCTGAAGGGGTTTGTGAGAGCTGGCATGCGCGCTTGTCAGTGTCAGGTGGAAACATCCCATCAGAGTTAAGCACATGAACACTGAGCAGACCTTGACACACTCATACTGTGCTGACACGGCACTGGCTTACATGAGGCCCACAAGAGCCCGATGTTATCAAGTTAAAAACACACCTCATTTGAGATGAGTGCAGTAAAGCGTGATTTTACCTACTGAGCACTGGGAATAGTGTTCTACGTTAATACATAGATGTTACCGTGTGTGCAGTACATGTGGATTACTTCTCATTTAATCATTTAAACTGTTATGATTTCTAACTGTCAGAACAGCAGGGAGTACCGGAGCACCTAGATGAATTGTTAATGTTCTTAATATCGCTGAAGTAATCATTTTTTGTTTATAGGGAAGGTATGACCACACTCATATTAGTGAAGAGCTGTGAAAATTGCTTGCAGCTGCCATTTTTCATGTTTTAGCAGTTCTCATCAAACTCCTGCAGAAACTCAAGAACAATATTTGTATTTTAACCACAGGTTTGCACTATTGAGCAGAGTATCTGATTAGATTTTGAAGCATCTTGATGCATAAATTCACATATTTATGAGGAAAGTAATGATTTTTCAATAGACTTAACTGAACAAAGCATATCACACTGCCAGGAAGCAAAAAGACATTCACAACAATGACTGGCAAACTGCAGCCGGATAGGAGAGTAGTACTTTCCAAAGTACTTCTTCAATGACAAAATACCACTGTTGAACACTGAAAGAAAGTGTTTTTTTGTAGATGAATCGAAGTTTGAACTCCCCGTTTTCAATTGGAAAGCTTCTGTGAGGAGAAATCCACATCAGGGACTAATTAGCGCATTAAGTGCTAATGTTGGTGGAGTGATTCAGGCATGGGGATGTTTTCGCCTCCTCAGTAGTTGGTGAGTTGCACAGATCCATCCTCACTGAAAAAAAAGAGTTGGCCCTTCATTCTGCAGTGGCACATCATCCTCTGTGGTATAAAGTTGCGTTAGATTTACTCTTTGATAGGACAGTGACTGCATACAGGAACTGAATCCATGCCAAATGTGTTGAAGGTCCAAGGAAGAGCAAAGAGTGTATCTTGCTTTGCTTTCCTATTGAATGTCTTTAGGAACCTTTTGAAAAAGAGACAGGTGAAACCCACATGTAATATTTACAACACCAAGGTGGCAAAGGAGCCTTAGCAGTTCCCACTGGTTTAGCAGGGCTCTTGTATGTTAAGGGGTGGTAACAAGAGAGATGAAACATAAACCTCTGAACATGAACTTTTTTTTTTTTGTTTGACTAGAGGTGTGTTCAGACTGAATATAAAACAAATTTTAGAGGTGACGTGATTGCATATAATGATGCAAAGAGTGACTCAACCACAAAATTGCTTTGGTTGGTTTGAACTGTGATAAAGGCATATCTGTGCAAAAACATTAGCTCTTATCAAGAGTTTTTATTAGAATCACTCATGAATGTACAGAGACAAGAAGAAGGGAAAGAAGTCTGGAGGAAAATGAACTGTTGTTGTCAGTTTCTAACTTTGAGACTGCATACAGCGAGCTGCAGAGCAGTGGTTAACTTCAATGCAAATCGATACATTTTAAAACACTTCTGGTCGCAACAGCTGCCTCAGTGGTTTTTATTTTTACCGATCTGCCTCTGTCCCTGTCTTCAGCCACACTCTCACTTCTCCAGGCCCCTGCATTTTCATGGAACTTTCCATTATCTGCAATTTATCCATTCTTTCCTGTCTTTCTCAGTCACCTGATTCCCATAACCACCTGCTTACCAGTGTCTCATTCTCCAATCACCCTACACCAGTCTCAGTCACCACCTGATTGTCATCTGCCAGTACACCTGCCACTCATTACCCCAATCACTCAGTTGTCTACATACTAGGGATGTGCAGAAGGCCCAGTATTTGTATTTGTATCTGTATTTGTTGAGGCAGCAGAATTATTTGTATTTGTATTCGACTAAAAGTGGAGAGAGGCTTAAAAATCCTGTTTTGTTTGTATTACACTTTTAATTTTAGGATATTAAAGTGTTAAAATAAGTGTTTATGAGCTACCTTACGAAGGAGGTCCCCACACTGGGTCTTGAACTTGAGTCTCCCAGATCATGTGCTGACTACTGAGCTAAAACCAAGTGCATCACAGATGTTCAGACAGACCTATATTTATTTATACACCCATAACACAGAGACAGCACACCCTGTAACGTGTAGGGAAGAACTTCAAAGGCGATGCTTGCTTTGCACTTTTCATTTATTGCCTATTTTTTATAACTAATTTTATGGAAAGGAGAAGGAGAACAACAGGCTATAGAGACTCCCTTGGGAGCACTTTGCATGTGTCAATAGCTCAGCTTTATCTCTGGGGAACACCCCCAACTCCAGAAGTGATGTCCAAATTAGGAAATGTGTGTCATGTAGCAGATGGATGTGACTCCCCTCGTTGAGACCTGCTGATAGACATAACAGCAGAGCAAAGGAGAGAGACTGAGATAGCAATGTAATGTAATGTAATGCATTTTTTGAAATATTTGTATGAAACAAATATTCGTAAAAAAACAAAACAGAACACTATTTGTGCTTTGCCGCATAACGTATTTGTATTCGGGCACAGCCCTACTACATATACCTGTTCACTTACTGCCAGATTGTCAATGTCACCATGTGCCTTTGTGCTCCAGCCACAAGATCCTGTTGTCTTGTTTGGACTACCCTCTCTTTTATACCAGTAGCAGCGTCAGTGTCTATATTTTGGTCCTTTATTCTGTTGCCTTGTACACACCTGAGACAATTTTTCGGAACACCATGTTTTAGTCACACATTTGTGGCTATTTTCCCCTCCGGGGCCCCAGTCCGAGCCTGAGCTGTCACACAAACTTCACTAGTTAGCTATGGCTGATTTCTAGACTGCAAAAGTACTCCACTGGTCAAATTTCTGTGGAAAACAAAGGGGCCAAAATTTGCCTCTCACTGAATGTACCTTTTGGAAACCCACAATGTAACTGGTTCTGTCTAATACTGGTGATTATGGTGGGACATAAGTGTCTGGTCAACAACATTGAGGGATTTTTCTTATTCTTATTTCTTATTTTAGGTTTCTCCTAAATCAGTTGTTTCTAATTCTGGGAAACAAATTATTATTCTCACTAAAAATCTGTCTGACTTACATTTTATGACAGAATTTGCAGTTCATTCCATGTGCATTAAGCAGCACATGACTCTGTCTCCTATTTATGAGAAGGGGTTTCAATTTCATGATGTACTGTAGCTTTATATTAGTCACACGCTGGTGAAGGAAGTCAGCAGCAGTAGCAGCCTGTCCCCACTCCTCCCCTGCATAACTTTTCAAGGCTATGTAGGTCAGCTGTCTGACTGATGATGCTGTTTTCAACCATGATTTTTAAATTCGTCATTGTTTATTCTCTCATGTCATTGGAAATTATGCATTACCGCAGAGGTGAAGTGTTAGGGAGACAAATGCTAATCAACACATTTTCAGCCTTACTTCACCTTTTTACCTGACAGCAGTGAAGACATGTAATTACTTCAAAAAAAAATAAATTATCAAATCTCGTCAAAACGCTATTCTCTAAATAGACTTATTTTCAAAGCCAGAATTCACAGGTATGGAGTTCTCCCATAATGGTCTCTCAACAGTGAGAAACATCAGTGAAAATAAGATGTGACACTGATAAGTCACTCTGCATCTTAAAGTTGGAATTCCAAGTTTTACAAAGTACACTTTTGAACGGAAAACAAATCTCTGCAGCCTCGCAAACTTTTGGGTAAAACAACTCTAATGATCGCAAGCTTGAATTTGAAAGGATTTTTAGTCTCTTTGATCTTTTATTTCCAATTCACCTTCACATACTCCAGAGTCATGAACATTTATAATATGCAAAGCCCTCCTCCATTAAATCATACTCTATGTGAAAGCTTCAAACCTTCTTAGAAGCCTCTGACCTCAAACAGTATGAAAAGTAGCACCAACTGGCTCTGCAGGCCCTGAGGTCTTAGCTAACACAACTCAGTGAGGGGGGGAAAAAAAAAAAGTTACGCAACACACACCTTACCTCTCAGGCAGACAGATACACACAAACACAAATGCACATCCATCCTTGACCTGATATGCAAAATGCAATTTAAGTCGTTTGGTATGCAAACATGCTCTGTAAACAAACCCTACTGTATGATGCATGGTTGCTCTTCCAGAAGATATGGAGGTGTTGAGGGTGGGAGAGGCAGTAAAACATCATGAGAACCATCATCACTTGCAATAGGACTAGTATTTTCTTAGATAATCCATTCTGCTACTTTTGACAAAAGATAAAACCTTAGGAGCTATTTCCTCAACACATATCCTCATACGGCCTGTGAGATATTACCCCTGCCTTATCTTGGAAACATATGGGCAGAGCTTTGATAGATTGTGGCTCTATAAAGAATAAATCTTTATTCAGGGAGTGACTGTTTAATCCATGTAAACCTCTCTCTCGGTGTTGAACACTTATCTTTGCATTCATTTTCAGTACAATAGCGCAATTTGGCGCCCGTCCGGAAACTTTACACCGCTTTTTAATTAATTAACATTTAAATTCATTTTTCACTAAAACTTGTTCCTTAACTATCATGTATGCTTAATTACCTAACAAGTAACTAATTGCCTCAAGATTAGTTTTTGCAGTCATGGATGAAAAATCCCGCCCTCCTCCCCCCCCTTTCTCTCTTAAAAAAGCTTTATTCTCCACAAGATTTATCTTCTACACAGATTGCACGTCTACGCATCTGATAAGAACATGCTGTGTACAATAGACCCGCACTGCATCAGCTGAGGGAATTATGTTGATTTCATGTCATTAGTCTGCCAAGGAGAGGCTGCAATGCAGTGTTGTTACGACCCCTAGGTCGTCTGAGCATTTTCTGATGTATTTATTGTATGTACTTTAATTCTGTACATGTAGCATGGATCTCCATCTCCCTCTCTCTGGTGATCCCGCTGTGGTGCCTGTGTGTGTGTGATGGGCTGCAGGTGAGCTCGGCTAATTGAATGATTGTGAGTGTGTAGGTTGTTCCAGGGAGCTGATTGGTTCGAGCCTCCGAGCTTGCAGTTATAAGGCCAGCTTCCTCCGTCTCCTGCAGGGTCTCTTCTCTCCACTTCCAACCAGCCTGCCAACATTTTTCTGTGTGAAATGTTGTACATAGATTTGCCAAACTGATATAATAGCCCAGGATCGGTAGGGGGCGGGTGGCATTTTTGTTTAATCCTCTTTTCTCCTGTTTTTTTTTTTTTTAAAGTTAGGAGTTAGGTTAGCAACTTGTGTTTTTGTTCCTTTCTGTTTGAGTGGATAATTTTATGTTGCTCAGCTTTAGTTCCCTTTTTATTTACTGTTTTGCCATTAACCCACTCTGAAGCTAAAAGATTTTAAAATAAAATTTTTACAGGGCTGCAAATCCTCTGTTGCCGGTGGTTCTTGAGAGTTGGCAAGAGGGGAGTCTCATTTTCTATGTTGCAGAGGGTTTCCCTTTGGCTGGGTCGTAAAATGCATTGGGGGCTTGTCCATTCTCTCTTTTTGTATTTCATGTCTTTGGATAAGCTGTGGTAGGTAACGTGTGTGTGTGTGTGTGTGTGTGCTGTTTCTGGTTGCCAGTTTTTTTCTTTCCTTGTGTAGTTAGGATGGAGTTTCAATTGGATGACTGTACTACAGATCTCTCAGTTAATAAATTGGATACGTATTAAAAAAAAGCAGATTTGTTTATTGCCAATTTCTTTGATGTACAAGTGCCTTTGAATGCCAAAAAAAGCTGATCTAAAGCGAATCCTTGTTGAAAAACTAGGGGGGGAAAGGGGTGTGTTTTCCGAAACCTCCTGTGGCTGCTGGTGAAAATGTGGAGCGCAAAGAGACGCCGCCTCCCCCGCCTCACTGGATGATTCAGCCTGGCATGACTGCCGAGAAGAGCTGTTGCTGTTCCGCATTGAAGAGGTGGAGGTGAGAAACAGAGTTACAGCGGGAAACAAAGCACCTATGAGCGGAGCATGTCTGCCTCCACCAACTGGGTAACATCACCTACTCCTGCCCCTTAGGGATAGCTTTGACGACAGCAGGCATGTGGCAATTGTTCTTCCATTCAGAGAAACAGAGGTTGATTCTTTTATGCATTTGAAGGTATTGCATCTGCTTTACGTTGGCCTGAAGCTGTGCAGCCAATATTTTTACAATATAAATTAGTAGGTAAAGCGCAGGAAGTATGTAACAGTCTGTCCCTAGAACAGAGTCTAGATTATGAGATTGTAAAGTCCACTGTTCTCCCAGCATATAAACTAGTTCCTGAGGTTTATCACCAGAAATTTTAAGAAATGTAAAAAAACAAACAAACAAAAAATTGTCAACCAGACTTATGGCAGGTTCACACATGAAAAGAGCACGTTATCTGATAAGTGGTGTCATCCCACTGAAACGAAGGATTTTGCACAATTACAGGAACTTGTTTTGAGTTTAAAAACCGCTTACGTGAAAATATTTATCTTAATGAGAAAAAAGTCCCGTGATTAAGTTCCACCTGAGAGACGAAAATCACCCCAGAGTCCCCGGCGGGACTTTTTTGTCATGAAATGGGACATTTGATCTGTGCTAAAGAAAAAAGACCAGTTAAAAAAGTCTCTCCCGCCATTGGGTGTATCCAAACTATTCCCAGTGTAATCAAAAGAGTGGCTAACATGGGAATGGATGTTATTGATGTTGAATTGAGGTTGATGTCCAATTCTGTTCATTTCTGATGGTTTTGTGTCCTTGCCCGAGGATGGAGCCAGCCCTGTGTCTATTAAAACCTTAAGGGATACTGGTGCCAGAAATTCACTCATTCACACTGGTGTACTGACTTTTTTCTTACTGTGGCTCAAACTGGTTTGGGGAATTGAGAGGAACACTTTACATGTGCCTCTCCATGCCCTCCATCTTTCCTCCTCCATGGTGTCTGGCCCTGTACAGGTTGGTTTGTGGTCCCAGTTGCCAGTATCAGGGATTGATCTCATTCTTTGGAATGATTTAGCTGGAGGAAAAGTGTTTCCCTCTGATGTTGTTGAAAATTCCTACATGACTCCGTTCATCTCGCTCTCTGATGTGCCTAACTTGCCCCCGGTTTTCCTATGTGCGCCATTACACATGGCAGGGCTCAAAAACTAGGTGGCCCCATGAGGAGTGTAGCTGTTGCTGCATAGTTCCCAGCGTGACTTTATCCGTAGATAAAGCAGAAGGTATCTAAAGCCTTCTGTGTTTGTACATGATCCATGAAATCAAACATTTCTTTAGAGAAGAAATGTTTGATCTTTAAGGGGGAAGGTGTTATGACCCAAAGGTCGTCTGAGCATTTTCTGATGTTTTTATTGTATGTGCCTTTATTCTGTGCATGTATCGTGGATATCTCTCTCTCTCTCTCTCTCTCTCCCTCTCGACTTCATTAGCCACTTTAATGATAAAATCTTAACTATGAAAGACAAAATTCATCACCTTCTGCCCTCAACCGGCACTGATTTATCCCCAAACAGAGGAACCTTAGAAACAGCTGTAAATCTTTATATATTTAAACTGTTTTTCTCCAATCGACCTTCCTGAACTAATTTCAGATTTCTTCATCTGAACCCATCAACCTGCCTCTTAGACCCCATCCCAACTAGGCTGCTTAAGGAAGTCTCACCCTTAATTATCACTTCTTTACTAGTTATGATCAATCTGTCTTTTCTAACAGGCTATGTACCACAGTTCTTTAAAACAGCTGTAATTAAACCTCAGGCGTTTTAGCCAACTATATAGGCCTATATCTAATCTTCCCTTTCTCTCTGACATCCTTGATAAAGCAGTTATCAAAGAAGATACCTTAAGAAGGAGTTAGGTTACCAACTTGTCTTTTTGTTCCTTTTTGTTTGAGTAGGTAATTTTATGTCGCTCAGCTTTAGTTCCCTTTTGTTTACTGTTTTGCTGTTAACCCTGGGTCATAACAAGTCTGCAGACCACGAATCTGTCAGGGGTCAAATTCAGTGCCTTCAGATCGAATGGGGTCCTTGATCCTTACACTTAGTAAAGTTAGCTTATCGTGCAACTAAATCATTTAGAGGTAGCAAATGATTTCCTACCCTGGGGCTGTCTTTATTGACTTGAACATCATTAAATATATAAAAGTCAGCTTGTTGTTGTTGTTGTTGCAGTTAATTTTGTCAGGTTTTAAAATTGTGAGCTTTAGTACTGAAATCGATGTCGGCTACTTCTGGATGGATCAGTCAAAAATGAAGATACAGTACTAACATATGTATTTTCTTTAACCCTTTCACTCTAAAGTCTGACTATGCTGTTATAATTTCTGCACTTGAAATTTAAATGGTGCACCAGTGATTTAGCATTGTACTTAACATTGGAGGGTTTGGTCAAAATTGGTGCAGCAGAACCTGAGATAGTCTGACTTTAGTTCTAAATATAGGTCAAACTCTAACATTGGATCTTAAAATTTTCAATAATGCAACTCAGTAGCGCTTTTTGTCAAGGCTCTTTAATGCCTGATAAAATTCCCACATCTTTTAAACTCTAGACCTCTGGGTTCAACCCTGTTAAAATGTCTGTTCTTATAAAAATTTCCAATCCCAAATGGAGGTTACCATTTTCTTAGAGTTTAAAAGTCTCCTCCAGAGCCATATATAAAAAATTATTCAATCTTCAAAAGACTGAGTTGTATTAAATTGGTGCACTGTCCTTTTTTTAATGCTACTTGGGTTCGAGACCAGTGTACACAATGAGTTTAGTGTTTGTGACCTGGGATAGTTCCTCAAGAATCTCTCAACAAATGAATGACAGTGCTTTGATCCAGGTAACAAAAATACAGTTTTGAAGGTGTATATTTTCTACCTGAAAGACATTCTACCATTTGGAGCACTTTACGACTGTATGGAGGAAAGTATCCATCTTCCAGAACAAGGCTCCCATTTCCAAAACTACCTTTAACCTTGTTTACACAGCCCTTTAGGGTGGGTACTGGTGTGTGTATGTGTGTGTGTTTGTTTGTTTTGGTTTTTTTCTTGCCTGAGGAAAGAAATTTTGACATTTTAGGTGCCTGGAAGTCATCCAGAAGTTTTTGTGACTTATGTTTCCCTTGGCAACCACAGTAAGAGAGACTGATTTTGTGAAGAATAGGGGAAATGGATGAATGAGAGGAGAATGATAGATTGTGAGACAACATTTGACATTTGCTGAGCTCATCTAATGTTATGAAGCAAACACAAATCATACACTTTAAAAAAAATGTAAATACAGTGACTGAAATAGACACATTAGCAGGGAAATAACCACTGAATGTCAAATTTGGGAACTTCAACACTTGCCTTTGGCTACCTTTTATGACCTTTGCCGTGGGCCAGCCCTCAGGCTCCTCACAAATGTTAAAAGAATCTCTACGCTCATCTCCTTGTTTCAATCCAATTGTAAAAAAAAGACAGAAACAGTCATTCTGTGGGCAGAAAGAAATAATGAGCAAGAGAATGAGGAGGAAGAAGAATGAGACAGGACTGTTATAAAGAGAAAGGAGTCATGATATCAGGATGTACGAGTGGAGAGTTTAAAATATTCATCATCCTCCCTTCGTCTCTCTTAAGACCATCGTCAGCGTTTCTGAAGCAACCAACACTGAACTAGAGCACGACAGGACAGAGGAGTCAGGACTGGGTGGAGATAACTAATCGGCATGTACGAGTGATACAAGTTCAGATGTTAGGGCCCACGTGCGTTTTCTTTTTTTTTTTTTTGTCTCCTGTCATCATTTTACAGAGACACAATGAAAAGTTCTGTTGCAAAAATGAGACATCCACCATTTTTGGAAGCTATTTGAACTTTCCAGACATGACCCCATTTTTACAAAATGCTTTATAGCACAAAATGAAAGCAAATGGTACCTTTTTTTGGAGGTGAACCGGCTGCTTTATCCCCCGGCTGACAAAATGACACCACTTTTAAAGTTGAGTTTTCTTGTCTCTTCGACATTTTAAGTGGTAAATGTGAGACGATTCTTTGTTCTCTAATGGATGTAAGGGATGTAGAGTCCCTTCCATTTAACATCCATATAAAGCACCATGACGATGTCACTTTGGTACTTTGAATGGGACAACTCAGATAAGATTTCTAATAGAGAGAGGTCAAGACTCCTCTACGGTATTACACAGACAAGAAATCGTGTAAATTAAAATGTTAAAATTTGATGTTCGTTCTAATGTTTTACTTGGCAGAAACCATTAAATTGATTAGAAAGTCACAAATGTTGCATCAGTCTAACTGGTAGGGGTCAGGCTATGTTATACTATGAAATAAACACTGTATGGAATCTTGCATGCTGTTTTGTAGTTATTGCACAAGAAATGAATTAACTCTGTTCTCTACTAACAAGAAGTGTGCACTGAAGGATGCCAATTAAACTGGGACTTTGGAAAACTACTCATGCACATTTGGAAAAACAGCTAATGTAAATTTTGAAAAGGTAACAAAACTAAAAAGTTTGTTCAGCTAATTAAACTGCCTACAATCACTTTTACTTTCACCCGTCGGCTCCTCCATTTCTCATTTGCATTGCATTGTGCATTGTATTGCATTCCCACCACAAACAAACCGCTCCTGAGCTCTTTTGGGACCGGATCAAGAACACTTTCTCTCTAAAGGGTCTCGGTGCGGTTGTTTTGGTCCCCACCCGAGCGCGAATACTGTGTTCACACCTGCCAAAACGAATTGTGCCGAGGGGGGGAAACGAACCAGAGTTCGATTTTTAACCGGGCTAAAAAGGGGCAGGTGTGAAAACACCCTTAAAATTAGTATGTATGTTGAGAAACAGCATGTACATCTGCATAATCCAAAAAAAGAGCATACCCATATTTCCTTCAGCAGTCCCATTGCAAAAAGTGTCACGCACAAACAAACTAATGAACCAACACAGAGAGTCTGGCTGCTATAGAAGAGCTCCCAAACATCTAATAAATTGGAAAGTTGACCATGAGAAGACCCCGGGGAAACTTCAGGATACCAAGGTTCTTATTTCTTTTTTTTTTTTCCTGTTCCATAAAATCCATTGCAGAGAAAAACTGGACCAAAGTATTTTGTGTCTTCACCGGTTTAGCCTTGTCATCACAGTTTTTGTAATATATTAAGAAAACTGTGAATAGTTAAATTTATATACCTTAACATATGAGTATATCCCTGTGGATTAAAGATGCCACTTGCAATAATGTTCCATTGAAATCACATTTTATAAGGTTATTCTGTATTACCCTTTCTCAGTTAACATCAAAGGAGCTTATAATATAAATATGTGGTTTATGACTTATTTCAGTGAGTGTTTAAAAGATAATGGCTGCATGGAATGAATGACACAAAACATAAGCTCATTTGATTGGCTCTGTCATTATTGTACATATGGCTGGCTCAGCATCATCCTCTGTGTGGTGAATCATGAACACCTTGAGTAATGCCTCCCACCATGATATTCTTAACTACATGCTGTATATCCATTCTGCAGGAAGAAGACAAGTGTACACTCTCTCTCACATATCCACTCATATGGATTTAAGGACTTTATTGAGCAATAAAAAATATACACCAAGGAAAATATCATTTTCCTTTTTCCCCATATTGTTGTTCTTCCATCTCAAAATCTGATTCAATACTTCCAGATGAACGACCCATGATCCAAAGCGACAAAATGAAAAAGAAAAAGGAGAAAAAAAAAACAAAATAGAGCAGTCTTTTCAGTTCAACAGTAGAAGTTAAAAACCACCGGAACAGTTTGACAGCATCTCTGTTTATATCGTTCACTGAAAATTTGAAAAACGGATTTCAAACAGATTTGGTTTTAACAGGAGTGAAATCACAGACTAGGTCGTCACATCTGATTCTGCCTCTCCGTAGAGTTCTGCCAGTTTCTGGAACTCGGGCCCCCAGTCGTCCAGGTAGTTATAATCCTGCTCCGAATGTGTGCCGGGAGAGTCTAAAGGACTGATGGATCCTGTGGGTGAGCCCTGGCCCTCGTAAGCGTAGGTCTGGAGGGAGTCGTAGGGTGGCACAGTGGTGTCCATGTCGGCCTCCACCAGTCTCTGCTTGATGAACTCGTGAACATCCACCTCGTCCAGCTCCACCGACGGGCTGCGGCGGCTGCGGGGCGGGGCGCAATGTTGCCTCGCCTCCGGGCGAACGTCCCGTCTGAACTTGAGCTCCTCGGCGGCAGCCGGGTTGCGAAGGGCGATGATGTCGAAGGCCTCCGTGTCCTCCTCGCCTCCGCCCTCGTCGTCGTAGGTGACCACATTCTCACGGATATCCTCTTCAGAGATGATGAGGGGCTCTTTTTTGCTCCGCCTCAGAGTGATGAAAAGAACCACGATGGCTGCAAGACAGAAGACGCTTTGTGAATAATAATGAAATTGACAACAGACAGTTAACAGGGATACTGTGAAATAGCAGTTTGACATGCCCCCTTGAAGAAAAAGATCAAATGAGCAAAGTAAATTGAGAAGTGATGAGAATAATACCGGAAAAATCAGTAGTAACGTAATAGTACAATTCTGGAAAACGACTTCCTTACAATAAAATAACATACTCCACAAGTATGAGAGAAAGATAAATTGTAAAGGGTTTCTTAAACAATGAAATTAACAAGCCACTTAGCACAACATCATCACATAAAAACAGCTGAATGTGGTTACAATGCTCAGCCATGTTTTTTTTTTATGCTAATACCAATCCCTGTGTGTGTGCCTGTGTTAGTTATTAATTCATAGCTCATGACAGAAAAACATGTTGTGCTTCGTAAACAGCCAACCAAATGAACACAAGCCGATTTTATGTGCATTTTTATCTGAATTTCCATCAGGACACTAAAACTGGCCAAGCGTTGAGAGGTTGTAAATCAATAATATGCTTCAGCCGACATTAGCATGGCTGTGATGACTCTTTGAATGCAAGCTGTTGAGTTGATGACAATTTTCGCATTACCATCATCTGTGGAACACATTTAACAACATCTCAAAGCCAAAAATGCTAAACGATAAGCTGAGAGAGAAAGTGAACATGTGTCAGCATATGCAGTTGTGTCTCGTGTCGTCATCTGTTAGTTTTAGGTGAAGCCGGTAATGGAAAGAATGAATCAGTTTTGCCGCATAAAATAAAATATATTATGATGTTGCTGTATGTGTCTGCAGATAAGTAGCTTACAATGTGAAAAAAATCTTTTCCAACTCTTAATGAAGTCATTAAGCCAAGTAATATTTTATGACATGCTACATCTTGGAACTTGTTCCTACAACTAATGAGAGTCATGCTTCTTTGGGTTAATGATGACCTCTCTGCAAGATGTTAACAGTAACATCTATTTAATACAATAGCGTCAGCAAGGGAAGTACATTTTTACAGCAGCGCAATATCTAAAAGGAGTTCATTATGCTACATCAGTAGAGACGAGAGAGATAGATCAGTGTTCCTGCAGATGCATCTTTCCTTCACATTTAAATTGAATTGAATTTCAGCAAGAAGAAGAAAAAAAAAAGGTTCAAAGAACAAAAAGGGAGCTTTTTTAAAAAGATGGTATAAATGTTTTCTGCATCTCATCATTGCACATCAAACTTTGTGTACTATATTTATCCAAACGGCAACACACCACTGTGTTACATCAGCCTCTCAGGATAAGACACCATATAACACATCAGGTGAGAGCTAGACAGAGAGACAGGAAGGTGCTACTGGTGGTGGATTAAGAGGAGGTGAAGGTTTCAGCTTTCATAACATCAAGGATGCAATGATGCATCTGGCTTATCTACTGTATTTACGTAAGGGATAAAGTTTTTGTACACATATTTTGGATATACGGCGTTCTGTGGATGGATTATGGAGCAGTTTCGAGTTAAAGGTGTGCTGCCACCAAGCTTGAGCAGTTTAGTCAAACACTTGAGACTTTACTCTTTCAGTTCACTTGGCCATGTGAGAATAATCGCACTGAATTAGTGGACTGAACAGACTGAAGATGCCAGACTTAGTCCTCTTCCAGCTTTTGTCAATGTGAAATGATTTCTGAATACAGGCTATTATGGGTCTAAGCAGGGACACAATAGCTCGGGGGCCCTCTGGGACAAAAATAAGATGAACTGTTTGCGTTCACTTGGTTAATAAAGGTCTTAAACCATTACTTTGACAATGGACTTTTGTACAAGACAAGTAGACAAAACGGGCAATCTTTATTCACCTGACATTGTGGATTAGTAATCCTAAAGAAATGAACAATTACTTAAATTACCTAAACCAGAGGTGCCCAAATTCTTTCCTATGAAAGGCCAAAAAAATTCAAATGAATAAAAACAATACTCTTTAATCTGCTTAACAGTAATTTTAATAATTTGCAAAGATGATTGTTAAAAACATAAAACATCCATATGCTTCTTTCTGGGAGCATCAACACATTTAAAAGGAAAGACACCTTTCTGACAGAAAGTGCAACTCAAAGTGCTTCAGAAAATTAAAGTTGAAAATAGTTGTATTGTCCACCTTTTTGTAATCATGAGTGGACATTTGACATCAGCTTAAGTTAAAGATCATAGTGACAACACAGAATAACAAATCAATATTGGATATTGAGTTTACATTGAGCAACGTTTGAGTTACACACCATCACAAAATTAAGTATTACATTCTTCAGTGCCTTGTACAGTCATTTATCATTTGCAGTATCAGTGGGAGACGTGAAGCTTGTCTTTGTTTTCCAACATTAGGCTCCAGCTGACGTACTGACAGAGTGAGGATGTCATGAAGGTGAGAGTCATTAAGTTTCTCAGCTTAAACTGCTCACAAAGGTACGTACTTCCATTACCTGTCTGTGTCTGTGGATCTCTGCATACCTGTCTGCTAGAACACATCTGTAGGACTCCGGTAAGTGAAGGAGCTCTGAACTTGTTTTAGAGTTGTCAATCAGTCTGGAGTTCAATTAGTTGAACCTCCTCAGTGACTGTGTCCACATTAACAGAAAAAGGAAAGAGTAAATAGCTCTAAGACTGTTGAGTTTTGTCTGAAATCTTCAAAGTGTCGGTCAAACTCCAGCACAAGATGGCTGAGAATGTCCATATACTTGTGAACGTTCCCTTCCATCAAGCCTACTTCTCTCTCTAAGACTGGGGAGTAATGGACCAAATTTGCTGAACATGGAGACGAGGAAAAAAAGAAGAAACAGTGCAAGAATCTGAGCATAAAAAACAGGAGGTATGCAAAAGCTGAGGGGGGAAAATGGGCCAGGAGTAAATTAAACTATGGTAATTTAATATAAATAATAAAATAAAGCTTGATAAACAAAAATATAAAAAAGGCCCCACGACTGGATGCATACTCAACTTCACATTATATTTTTTTGTGATCATCTGAATGCAGGTCACCTGCTGAGAGATATCTGCTGAGCAGTAGTAGTTTTGCTTGAAGGCTCTGATGTGATCAAACAGCTGGCTGATTCTGGTCTTTCCCTCGGAGCTGAAGATTCAAAACATTGAGCAGCTCTGTGATGTCCGCCAGAAAAGCCAGGTCAAAAATGCATAGCTTATCTGTGGGAACATTACCCTCCTTTCCTGCTTGAAACATCCTGATCTCATCATGCAACTCAAAAAAAAAATAACAGCGGAGAACTTTCTCTCGGCTCAGGCATCTCACCTCCTGGTGGTTCAGCACATCATCATACTGCTCATCCATCTCATCCAGCAGAGTCTTGAACTGACGGTGAGACAGTGCCTCGGAGTGTATATTGTTGACAACAGAGGCAACACCGTGCATCACATTCTTAAGCCCAACTGCTTTGGCACACAGCTGTTCTTTGTGTAAAATACAATGGTATTTTAAAATTGCCCCCACACTTGTGGACTTTCTTTGATACCAGTGTAGTGAGGCCAGATTACTTCCCTACCATTGCAGTTGTAATTCAAGAGAGATTCTCCAAAATCCACCACTTCTGTCGTACCTGAAAGTGTCTCAATGCCAGCCAACTCCTGCTCGACTTCAAAATGTTTGCTGACTCCATGCAGAAACACCAACAACTATGCAGAGTCGGATATATCAGTGCTCTCGTCGTAAGCGATGGAAAAGGCATAAAAACCCACTTGCTTCATCCGTGATTTGCTCATGGTTGTCTTGAGCCATGTCCTCGACGCGGTGGGTAACGGTGTTCTGGGACAAGCCCGCCCCAGTAAGACACTGTTTCACAAAGTCTCAGCATGAAAAAACTCATCCATTCTTCGCAATCAGTGCAGATATCTGATAACTTAGCGCAGGTTTCATTCTCTTGTGCTGATGACGGCTGCAACAAAGCACATGGCTGAGAGTTAAGTTTAGCTAGCAGGCCTTCTCCTTTTGGTCCTCGCCACTGCACTTTGGAAAAAACAAGGGAATGTTTTGTTTCGTTTCGTTTTGACAACGGATATTATATTCTTTCAAAACAGCCACTCTTTGCAAATGAGACAAACTACTGCTGAATTTATTTCTGTATTATTTCTTTTTCTAAATTTTCTTTTATTTGTGTGTCACTGCCTTGATTGCTCCATCTTGACTGGCTGACTCAAAGCCAGCGACATAGCACACACAGCATGTGAGCATTTCTTTTAAAATATATTAAAATACCCTCTATACTTTGGATGAGTAATATATTATTATCCCTTCTGTTGTTGTCTGAAAATTATACTGAAACAAAATCTGAGAAATGAAAAACAGAGGAGAGGGAGAGAGAGAGAGAAAATACAGTAATTCTTTGTATATGAGATGTATGTGATTTAATAGGGAAGCTTAACAGCACTGTTCTTTACGTTTCAAATTGGTTTAAAATTTACATTTCAAATTGGTTTAGGTCAGGGCTGCCCAATTTGGCCCACAGTGAATCTGGGGATTAATGGGGCCCTTGAGGGTTTATGAAGTTGCCTGCTAAGTGGGTTGCTTGGGCCTAAAGTAATGGCATAAATTTAAAGTAAAACAAAGTATTTTTCACATCAAAATGTTTCACCTGATAATCTCACATGTTACTAAAAATTTAGTCCAGTAACTCTACTATATGTGTCGTTTTCTAGCCCCGGTTGAGTTGTAATTGGATGGTGTCAAACCAAATGTAAAAGGCAACAAACTTTTCCATTATGGTCTGAACTAATAATTGGTCTAACTACTCATAACTGAAGTAATTATGTAAAGATTAATCTATCTAAATATATTTAATTGTTCTGTGCAGTTCCATGCCTGTGTTTTTAATAATAATGTCACCCCAGCTGCATGTGAATTAATCTAGCTCGTTGCCATGTTCAACCATGTAAGCTTCATGGTTTCAGCGATGGCAGCGTCCATAGCGGTGATAGAAAGACCTGAAAGAATCTTTGTAATAAACTAAACATCATATACATTCACTGAATGAAGATTATGAAAATAAAATGCACATTTCTCACTATAAAAGTTATCAAAACACATTTTAATGCGGAAACTATCTTAAAATATTGCATTTTCACTGATAATAGAGTGTCAGTCTTTTTTGTTTGTTTGTTTGTTTGCAGAAAGAAACTTGACAGTCACTTGACAGCACATGCCTGATAACAGGCCTTCTGCACATACTGGGCTCCATCAATATTGGCTTACTGACATAAAGGGGTGAGAACAGCCTCTTGAACGTACTAGTGGGTTTAGTGAGCCCCTACTAGCCCGTATATTTGGGACAGATGTGCGATGATAACGCCTATTCAACAGACTTGTTGCTATGGAGCTGGAACGAGAGGAGACTAGCTGACAAGAATGACTGTATAACATCAAGTCAACGATTTTCAGATAGTTTTAGATTCTGAAAAACCTTTTTAGACTATTAAGAAACATTGCCATTAGTATTTGTCCTGTATTAATGCTAAAAGGTCAGTCAAGTTCATTCAACATTACACATAAATTGTAGTTGGTTGTGCATTTTAATCCAGTTCCTCATTTGATGCAATTACTATGTAATATTGTATCATTTCTTTGAAAATTCTAAATTATGTCCAACCCACAAAAATCCAAAACCATGACTTTACTAATATTTTATGTTCTGTAAGTCATGTATAAAGGCCACTACAAACTGGAGTCAGCCGTGAGATAGTTTGTATCCCTTTCTGACTCACTCTACGGTTAATTACAATGGCTTATTGGAGGGCAAGGACATAAAACACGGACGTTAATCGGACAGACAGAACAATCAGACACAAACAAACCACACACTTACAAGAAAAGATGAGACAGAATTGAATGTGTGAGTCATATACGATACAGACATTGATGTCCTGTCTGAACCTTGTAGATGCCTTTTTGGCTGGACCAACCCTACAACCCCCATCGTCTGTGACTGATTGACTGACTGAGTAGCTGAGTGATGAAGTCATACCATTGGTTGGCCGAAGGCAGCCGGAGCTAAATGTCCCAGAATGCATTTTGCACCAACCGACAGCAATGCAGTGGTGGAGATTAAGCTGTTTTTCACTGTAGAACTGTTATTGTGTTACTTTATTAAGTTTTAATATCTTCTCAGGTGAGAAAGGAACCATTAAGGTTCCCAGTATGTGGTCAGTTTATCCAAATAACGCCTATTTGAGAGGACAGGATCTGTGCGCCATCACTTACACTTATAGTTACTGTCAATTTCTGCATGTTACATGCGTATATTGTCTTTTCTAAATAAAGCACTTCCGTGTTCATGGTAAATAAAATAAAAGGAATATAACAAATACATTTACAAATGCAAACTTTACACACATGAAACACTCTGTATTGGAGTCATTTAAACTTAGCATCAGTGATTAACTTGATAGTTACTGCATTAAAACTATTTTTCTGATTGTAAGTGAAATGATATTTAAAACATTTAAAAATAGCCTAAATCTTAACTCAACCTTTCTTAAAACAGCACCATATAGTCTACATTCAAAATCTAGTGCAATGTATTTTAAGTATTTTTAATGTTTTTCTTATGTGTACAACACCTTGAGTTACAACTACTGTATGAAAAGTACTATACAAATAAATAAACTTGAACTTACTTAAAGACAAACATCTTAATAATGTTGCAATGTTCATGTCTGATGGTAACCAGGCAACATACAAATTAAAAGCCCTCTAGCATTTATTACACAGTCCAGCCATATAATAGCTTTTGACCTAGTCTTGTTTGTCACCTAATGAGCTTTTGTCTAAAAACCAGCTCGGCACTCTTTTGTTACACCCTTGAATCTGACTAACAATGTTTTTGGGTACAAGTACATCTGATGGCCAGGAAGTGTTAGAGACCATGCTGTAGCTCACATTCATCCATATTTTAGAAGGTTATTTTTTGGGCGTAAAACATGTGACAAATGACTCAGTGTATCAGTGTTGGATAAATAAACTTTGCCTGAATACAATGTTGTCTAATATTCTGAAAGTTTCTAGATTTAGATCAGGAAATATCTGGTCAATAAATAAGAAAACAAGCCTAAGAATCTGACTAAGCATTCAATTCCAAATGTCGATACATGACACTTCAATACTCAGACATATCTCAGTTGCTACACAAAAGGGAGGGGCATTATATGCACCAAATGTGCCCAGTGAGATTTAAACAGAGAATATTGTAGCAGAGATGGCAAATTATGTCAAACGGTGCAGACAGGTCAAATCACTGTCTGTTAAATGGACTGGAATCTGATTTATTTTGCCTGCGACCTACTGACAAAATATGGTGTCCCTTTGAATGATAGATTACAAAATGTCTGTCCAGTAACTGAGCAATGTGTAAGACACATCATGCATCACAGTTCAAACTAAAAACTATGTACGTGATCAGCTCTTCTCTCTCTCTCTCTCTAGTATCTAGTATCTGCCTTGTGCTGATGATTAGTGATTCAGTGTGTGTGTCTCTCACTCAAGCGTTTGCTCCAAACAGTAGTGATGGCCTTTTGTTCGCCTCAGCCAGAGGCTCTGGCATAGAGGAGGGAGGCAGCCAGTATGAATATGCATAACCTTCACGCACTAATGTCCACAGACAATCACTGACAAGAGGAGGGGAGAGCAGCGACGGTGAAGCCGTGTTATTAGACAGTGTTTTCTAATCATGTCCGAATGCAGGTTGCTTTGCAAAGGAACATCTCAAAGCCCAAGTTGAGCTGACAGTAGATTGTTTACTTTGCTAAATTTAATGACTTCCATTTGATTTTTGACTTTGAATATGCGCCAGATTCAAACATTTTTTTTTTTTTTTGCAAGTTTATATATAATCATTTGCTGTCACTGCAAAGACAGGTTTCCATAGTAACAAGGCACACATACATGTTTTCCGGGTGCTGTGACAAGCTGGTAACATGGAAGTAGCCCTGTTTATTTTCACTGTATTTCTGACGGTGCTTTGTATGCATGCTGCAGAACGGATCCGTCACACATGAAATCAACAAGAGTGGTATCTACGTTGTTGGCTGTCACCGCGTTCCTCCATGCTTGTCCTCTGCTCCTCTAGTCGCAACATACGGTGTCAAACATGTGCCAAGAAGGGAGTGATGGCGGGATAGAAAGAGGACTCATTTGTATACATTTAAATGATACAAATGAATTTCAGATCGTCAACAAATGTGATTTAGGTCTAATCTGATTTTCTGATTCGAGCTGCCTGTCTAAACATGAATCCTCACTGCTCTCAGCTTCAAGTTTGCCTCTCCGACCATGGTAGGGTTATTCACAGTATTCTTTCAGTTGTATACGCCTCCTCTCTGAATCACACTGACCCTGCTATCTCCGTTCCCCTCTTCTTAGCTGTCTTTGTCCTCACCATTTCTTTTTTAAGTCACCTCTCCTCCAGCCTCCTCTCGCTGTGTCCTCCTTTTCTTCTGTCCTTCATATTCTCTTCTTTTTCTTCCAACCCTGCCCTCTCCAGCTCTTTCTACCCTCATTCTGAATTCTACCTGTGTCCTCGCATGTCTATTCATCTCTCTCTCTCCTCCTCTGCCCTTGTCAAACCCTTTCAAACCCTTCCACCCTTCCCTGCTCTTCTATGGTCCATCTCCTCTATCCAAGCTCTCCCCTGCTGCAGTTCCCACAGCGGCTGTCCCAACTTACCCAGCAGGATGACTATGCACAGCAGGATGGCAATCAGAGCCCCCGTGCTGAGACCCGCTGAGGAGAGGAACGCCTCGCCTTGGCACATCCGGATCCTGCCGTGGCGCTGGCATGGGCAAACTCGCAGGGTCAAGGTGCTGGTGCCGCTCAACGACGGCTCCCCGCTGTCCCACACCACAATGGGCAGCTCATACAGCTCCTGGGTCAGATGGTTGAAACGACGCCGTCTTGCAATGATGCTGGCTGTGCTGTCTGTAATGATAAAAGAAATGTTGAGGAAGATTAGACCCCTCGGCTAAAAAGACTAATAGATGGTTTCGTCTTTCTACTCAATTGCACCTTGCTCTTAGAGAAGCCTGCAATTACGTATTTACACAGACAAACATTTAGATTAAGGTTAGGAATCGTCAGCTAAATAGAAAAAAAAATCCAATCCACAACATTTGCCATTGGATATTTTGCATGGATGTTTTGCTTTTGAATGATCTGCTTCTCTGTATGCCAGGGCTAATTAATTTCAAAGGTGTTTGTTTACTATTTTAATGTGCTGTGAAAGAACAGTTCACCTTGGCCACTGCAGAAACACTTCTGTGAATGGAGCATGTCATGTAGATAAACAGAAGCGAAAAAGGCTGAATTTGTAGAGACGAAAAGTAAACAAGAGAGAGCTGGAGAGGAAGGTTTTATGAAAAGATTTCGCAAAGAAGGGGATTCAAATAAACACACAGATACAACACAAAAAAAAAAAGTGGCTTTAAAAAAGGAGCTTATTGCGTTACTCACTTGTCCCTTTCCGATGGACTTTTTACCTGGGGAGAGACTCAGCAGCCAGATATTTCTCCGCTTTCTGTTTAGGAGCAGCTTAGATTGTCACTACAATGAGAATAGCTGGTCTACCTTAACTGAACTGGTAAGGTTTGACTAAACCATTGCTGCTAACTTCGGGGCAAACCCTCACTTTAATTAGCAGGTAAAAAGCAGGACATGGGAACTTGGCTTGCATCTTGGATTTGTAGCATTTATTCACTGACGAATAGCCTCGACTGTACACACACCGCACTGCTATGTTCGCAGATACAATGCTAACACACACACACACGCAGAAAGAATATATTTATTCCACCCAGAAAGAAATGACCGGATTAAGCATTTACATCGTTATTTACACCATCCCTCTAAACCTGATTGGAAAATGTCTTCCGATCAAGCCGGATCGGGCCACTCTCTCCCCATTTAGGTGGTTACATGAGGCATTTTTATTCTGATTGGGCTATTATTCTGATTATTAGTGGAATTTTAGGGTCCATGTAAATGTTGCCAATGACTGTGATGGAACAAATTGCCCTAAATGACTTTTATTCAAAGCAGGCATGCTGTGTAAAACCACTGCATAGTTCATGCCAATAATCTTGATGAAGATGTTGTGAATTTTTAAAAATTAATATCAATCTCAGCTATCTGGTACATCCCTATTTATGTGTGTTTGATGTCAAGACAGGATGTTTACTGTATAACATGCCAATCAGGCTACTTGCCAATGTCCTCTATATAGCTGTAGCCTATATAGCAGCCTAGTTTACTTCAACCTAGTTTATTGTGTTTATTGGAGTCCACTGCTGAAGAACAGAAAGAACAAAATACAAATGAATCTCCTGCATGGACAGAGCTGCCATTTGGTGGTATTTATGGTCCAGCTGTCTACAAATTTAAACCAGAATTAAGTCAAGTCACTACACTGATTTCATTGTTTTGTCCATATTGTGGAGGGAATGCTGGTATTTGTGCCAGCAGAGTGCTAAAAACTTTCTTCAAAGATAAGCAAAATAACAGCAAAGCAGCTCACTACTGATTAGATGCATCTGCAACATAAATCCATGTTTGAACATGGAAAGCTACGACATAATATATTGTACACTGAGATTTGGTTTTCTTGAAGGAGATTTTATATCGACATTTAGAGGATTTACTTGAGAATGTGTGAGGGCATTACTAGTGATGGATGGCAAAAAGATCATTTTAAGAGACCTTAAATCTCATGTGCTGATTTGAGGAACTACTTTAAGTGAATGCTCCACATAATAGAGTGAAAGGCCCAGGTAGAAAAGAGAAGCGATAGGTCAACTTGAAGGCTGTAGCCAAAGTTCAATTTGTGTTTTGTGGTGATCAGTAAAAACAAAATCTTGAGAATCTGTCCCTGAAGTTATTTGTAGAGCTTTGTAGAACCCAATCATAAATGATGTTGCATATGCTGTTTCCAAAATCTCTCACTGTTTACTATCATGGACTATGTCTACTGCTTTCTATTGAGTAATATACTCAGTTTCTGTTATATAGGGAGCAGTGAATGAGTGAAATAGGGAGTTCTTTTGGACGCTGTATTATTTGTTGTAGTATAATGGCCAAACGTAGGATGACATATACCTAGCTACACAAAATTAGCTCTGTTCAGTTGTTTCCTATTGCAACAGTACAAATACTTCCTTTCAAAAGGCATTCATGTACATCTTACACCAACACATAAGCCAATGCATTACACACACTGAGCTGGTCTGAAGGTTAAGCATTAAAAACCTAACATGCTATGCTTACTGGTACATGTAGGCTGTGTGGGAAGGTTCTCTGAGCAGGAGAAGACCATATATGTATACCTTTAAAGGACCACTGTATGTATATAGAGAACTAACACAAGATGGACTGGATAGTGACATGACCGAAGGCAAATTATTTCTTTACATAGGTGTATTATGGCATGAAGAATCAAACAACCAACTTAGTAACATGATGATCCCTGTTCATTCAAACTAAATGGCTGTGTGGATCAGCTACTTTGATGACTAACATGGTCCTCACATGACTGATATATATTCACACGATATTTTAAGGGCCGGAAATGCTGAATCGTGCACAGGACAACCTTTTTCTTTCCACCCAGTGAAAACACCTCCGCCGTGCTGTACTATCATGCTGCTGCTTTGAGACCTTGCCTCCCACTCCAATCTCTGCTCCATCTATGAATAATTATAATGATCGACATTTGGAATGACAACACGTACTTCAAGCTTTATTAAGTCAGACTCGCAGTATCACCGAATCAGCAAGCAGATGGGTGGGGGGTTTGAGAGAGGAGAGTGTGAGGGATGCAAATAACAAGGAAGAGAGATGGGGAGTTGGAAGATGAGAGAGGAAGAGGGGGGGTGGGAGGCGAGGGGGGTGAATGGAGGAAGTGTGTTTGTGTGTGTGTGTGTGTGAGCCAAAGAGGGAGCAGAGAGGACGAACAAAAAGGCTGAGGCAGAGAGAGACCAACGAGCTGTGTGTGTATGTGGTGTTCGCCGTCACAGTCTTTACACTGAGTCATGGCAGCGCGGGTTCTGGTATGGACCACAACAAGGAAGTGCACATCAATTATCTCATGCTAATTCCACATTAAACCACCTCTCATTGCAGGTGGGTGGAGGAGAGCTGTGCACTAGCTGATTAACGCCACAGTGAGATGGGCCATCTGCAGCCACGCAGCATCCACATAAGAGGAGAGACAGCACATGTTAGCACAGTTTAACCATGTTGTGACAACTGCAGTAGTTACCTGCAGTGCAGTGCAGGTGACCACCCAAGAAATGAGGGAAAAATATCACAATTCATTGAAAATTATACTGAATGTTTTGATCCATGCTATTTTACAGATCACTGGCATCCAATTTTCCTTTTTTTCTGGTGTCTGGTTTTCTATCACATTAAAAAAAAAAAAAAAAAAAATGCACACACACATTTATGCATGTGTGTAAGGCTCTATGAAACCCTGTGGAATTCCCCTTACACTGGGTTCGTTAAGCCAAGAGTATGAATCACTAACTGGCAAATGTCCTGATTTTTTTTTTTTTTTTCACTTTTCCAGAAGCATGAAGTGAGTCTGTGGGAAAATTTGCCCTATAGGATTTAATTTTGATTCCTGGGGTCACATTCAACTCTCTCTGGCTCTCAAAGTCTATAAGAAAAAAAAATATGAATGACATGACAAAATAATGAAGCCTTCTAATCTCTACCCTTGTATGTCTAAACTAAAAATCTCAGCATTTTAATGAAGACAGGTACTGAAACAGAGTGTAAAAACATAAAAATCTCTGATTCACAGTATCAGCTGATAAACTAAAAGATGCAAACCATGTTTGAATTTTAAAATACTGAAGGTATTTACCATATAATATCTTTCACATAGAGCTGGCCAACTGTAAAATATGTAAGAGTGTGATACAAACCAAAAATATACCAATAATGGACACATGCGACGCAACAACATCTCGACAGACTTCACACTTGCCTACACATGCACTTAGCTGGATTCCTTGTGAACTTTGGTGGGTGTGTGTAGGTGCCGCTGATGGGATTCAGCACAAACTTTCTCTCTAGTTGCCACTTGGAGCTCAACATACAGTTCTATGGTGGCACTATTTCTGGGCAAAAAATACATTAGGTTGTATTCTGAAGTTGGGTACTTAATGTTGGGGATGGCCCAGGTTTATACTGGCTGCAAATGTCAAAAAAAAATGTATATAGGCTATTGTGTAGTTAGTGCAGGTATTGACATCCACATCCATGTTCTTTCTGGCAACAGAAGCAGCAAATATTTTTGTTCTAATCTTCTTAGGTGTATAAACGTAAGGAATCAATGCTCCGTATGGTCTGTGTTGTATAAGTGAACCCACCATCATGCTCAAGATCTATTTAAAGTCTTCTGAGAAGTACATGTCTCAAGATGTAGGTTGTTATTGGACTGTATTAGACTACTTAGACTAGAGCTGCAATGATTAGTTAATTAGTCTATTAGCTGATGGACAGAAAAATAATCACAAACTGTTTTTATAATCAAATAATCCTTTGCCATTTTTTAAGCAAAAATGCTAAAAATTTGCTGGGTGCAACTTCTTGGATGTGAGGATTTGAAACCTTCCTGCATCATACATGATAGTAAACTGAATATATTTAGATTTTGGGCTGTTGATGAGATAAAACAAGACATTTGAAAATGTCACCATGAGCTCAAAGCAATTATAAAGGGCATTTCTCACTAATTTCTGACATTTTATAGACAAAATGATTAATCGAGAAAATAATTGGCAGATTGAATGATGAAAATAATCATTAGTTGCTGCCCTAAATTAGACTGGTATGCCCCCTCAACCAAATAATTACAAACTGTCACACATCAAACTGAATGTCCTGTATCGATCAGGACTTGGCAAATTCATATACTTCAACACCCTTAGTATTACTGAGAGTCAGCTCTGAATATTAATGTCCCAGTGTTGTTCAAGCACTAATATCATTTTGTACAGAAATAGCCTTTCATACAGAACAACAAACATCACATCAGGACACAAACGTAACAATCTCCTTTTAAAAGAAGCCCCTGCATTCAATAGGGATAAGTTTGAAGGCTTAGTTTAACAATACATACCCAGCAGTGAACAGGCTGCTTGGGAAAACCAATATTTTTTGCACATTGCATTGGCTTCAGCATGTACACAGCACCACAGTATAGTATGTGTTTTATATAAGGTTGTGTTTTGCATATTTTAGTTAATTACTGGTTGGCTTGTATCCTTGTGCAGCAACAATCAAAGGGGACTGCAGAGTACTATTATTATGTTCCTCTCTTACACAGGAACAAATTGGTTCAGTGTTCCAAAGCAGCGCTAAAGGCTGCCGATGCCTTACTGCATATATACAAGTTTCATGCAAAATGATATTGGTTCATTAAGTAAAATCAATGCAGTGTTTGTTTGTTTTTTAATTATCCAGTAATTCATTAAATTTGACTTAGGGAAACATCTGAATGTTGCTTGAATAATAGGAAAGCTCATCAAATACTCAAATGCGAGATTTTGACAATTTTCAGCTGTTTGTTGTGCAAAGTCTTGACAAAACCAGCACGAGACAGGCTGCTCTGCCCTCTTTGCACAAATCATGCAGTTTCAGCAGATAATGGGTGTTTGGGAATCTAGAAGAGTAACACCCATTGCAAGTGAAGTGTGAATGACATAAAAGCTAATTAAACGCCCCACATATCAATGGCTTGACAGCACTTCTTTCAACACAGCTGATTAACTGTAATATTATAAGGTCTTCTGTATGCACACTGGAAGAAGATGCCTTCAGAAATCAATTGATCTATTTGAGTATGTGGGTTATTTAGAGATCATAGCCCCCGTTTAATTGCCTTTTTAGAAGCAAATGTCATCACAATGTGACAGATAACAAGATCAAAGAGGCATTCAATTTTCAGTCATTGTAAAGTAGACATAGTCAAGTTGAATATATTTAAAGGGCTTTTAACAGAACAGGTTTGTCACAAAGTGCTTTCCGAGAGCAGCTGAACAAAGGCATCCACCTTGTTTTTCAGCTTTAATGGTGTCTAATATGCTACAATAGTTTGACCTGCATTTATTGTAGCACATCCAGCACTTAAACTACGTCAACACATCTGAATGAATACTCAGTCTTTAAGGAGCCTTGGCTTCATCTCCTTGCAAACAAGGAGTGCAATTTCACAGGCTTGATCTCAATCAAAGACTGGATCTGTGTTCTCTTTTCTTCTAAAAATTAACACTCGACGGCTATGCTGATCTGGTTCTGTTAAACAGAGCTGGAGCTGTTACAGGTCTCCCTAGGAATAGCATCAATTGCAACAAGATAATAGCTTTTAACAAATCTGATATTGTTGCAAGAAGACAGAAAATAGCTTCCAGAAGAAGACATAATGTTCAGTTAATGGGTTCTTTTTTAAAACTCCTGATTGTTAAATTACCTGAAAAGGAGGAATCGTTTGCGATATCACTACTTATTTAACTATGTAGTTATTAAACATCTCAAAACAAATCCCTTTTTTCCCCTCATACAAAGAAAGAGCACAGAGCCACAAAAATTCAAGTTTCATAAAGATCCATTGTGTGCAAACTGTAACTGAAGAGGAAAGGAGGTCATGAGAGAGTTAGTAGTGTGAGTGATTGAGAGGGATTTTCGTCAGTTTCGCAATGACAGAAGGAGGTATTAGGCCCCTGGCATAGGGCAGCTACCAACTGTTGGTCTGCTACAACAGAAATGAGAGAAGCTGCTTTGAGTGTGAAGAGCTTACTTTAATTATCAGACACAGGAGTCAACAGTATGGTGCATTGTGCCTCTCTCTTACCCGGATATTGTGAACACAGCAAATAACTTCTAATCCACAGTGGCAGTAGACCACTATACAACTCAGACACCTCTTTTGAGCGCAAGTGCAAAAGCAGGCCCCGAGTGACTGGAGCAGCTTGAATTCAGGGTGCAGCAGCTTAACTTTAAGAGGACGGCTGGTGTTTTTTATACTTTGGATGAACTAGGCAGAATTCAGAGGGCAAAGTAAGTAATATGAATCATTCTATAGGTGGACAAGGAATTCTAACAGAAGGTGTGTGGGCGTGTGTGTGCCTAATAGTTGGAAGCCAAGTAAGTAGTTGTTCAAACTAGAACCACTTGTCGAAAAGCTGATTTAAATGTGCCCTTGATCAAGGTATTGAACTGCATCAGTGGAGCTTCTCCATGGTCAACAGAACAAGATGGAGGCTTTGATGGGCAGCTGCCTCTCTATCCTCTTGTCAACTAACAGTCCAGGTTTTTACTCTGAAGCAGAACATGCTCTTAAAAAGATTTCTTGGTTAAAGAAAAGGAATAAAAGGGATGAAAAATGTCTACCTTGTGCAGCATGTCTTACATAAAATTCCCTTCTTTCTTTCACATTCTCTCTGACAAATGATTAAAGAAGAAATAATTTTCTATTCCCATGCCATAACACACAATAGGCTCATCCCACATGGGATTATATTACAGCTAGTTTGAGAAAAACAAGAGCCTGTGGGATGGTATGCAGCTGGAGCTAAAACCCAAATTGAAAGGCACCATTACTCAAACAGCATGAACCCAAAAACGGCTATCAATCCTTCAAGAAAGAACGGTTTCCTTCCTGAATGCTTTGGGAATATTTTGCTACAGATGGCTGTGTTGAAATAAATCTCAAAACTTTTGAGAGAATCATTTTGCAAGAGTGGGAAAGTTTTTTTTCAAATGGCGAGTATTTGGATCAGAAAACTCGTATTTCAAGAGTTTAATTTTCACTGTGCTTCTCAAAGAAGACACAGTCCCCTTGGGTGCACCTGCCCACCAGGCACTTACTGAGGCCTGGCTCCAAGAGGGTGCCCTGGTTTCCCTGATCAAATTAGTCCTTTCAAAAGACACTGATGCAGAGAGTGCTTTGAATTAATTTTATTGAGGTCCCTCATCTGAGACCAGTTTGCCCTGAAAGACCCCACCAGGAGGTATTGCCCCCCATCCCCAAAAATCTGCCAGGATCACACTCGAATTTTTTTGGTCAATATATTACTGAACAGTTACCCTGGCAAATTTTCCCTACCCATTTACCTCAGCATACATAACAGTATTAGAGGCTGTGAAGGTCATCAATATGATAACTTGTCAACTATGTCATATTATCTAGCAGACATCTTATTATACATAAAGCAGAGCAATGGGCGACATTGGCAAAGAGTGACTGCATCCCTGTGGCCAACTTGCTGTTGTTGTTTAACAAGTGATTTATCAGTATTTGCTTCTGTTAGCTTCCCTTCATGTCCACAGTGTGTTTCCCTAACACAGCATATGGCAAATCAGCAAGAGATGTTTTGCAGACAGTAGTGGAGGTGTAATATCTCCATGTATTCCACAGTCATACCCCGGACTGTAAAGTGAATATGAGAAGAAATATATTTAACAAGTGTCACAACACATTCACACCCATAACTAAATGCCAAAATACCAATCCGTAAATAGTTGGGATAAAAATGGTATCATTGTAGATCCTTTTGGAATTAGAGCCTCTGCTGCAGATAGTAATAGATATTCCCAATGAGAAATTATTAATGATCAAGCATGGTAAACAAATATATATATTCTGTCCTCTCCTCTAGCAATGACAATCAAACTTCCAGCTGTGTTTGGCTATGTGTACCTTTTTTTTTTTTTTAAAGCAAACTGCTGCCCAGTAAAACATAAATTTCATGCATATACTATTTATTTTGTCATAAGTTGATGAATTGTGTCTTTGGACAAGTGCTACAGTCAATCCTTGCCTTGTTGAAATCATTTGCCCTTCAGGAGTGGGAGTGGATGGGAGGTGAGGGATGTCTCTGAGTGCCACTTACATGAATGCAGCAAAACTTGCCTCTGCACCTCAATGTAGTTGAAGTAGGAAAGGGAAGGCTAGTGGTGGGAAGCAACTGGACCAAGGGCTAAACAGACTTATCTCCTATTATCGCATCGATTTTTTTTTTTTTTTTTTTTTTTTTAAATCTCTCTTGCACTCTGTTTTTCTGCCTCTCTCTGGCTCAGAGATTCATCTGGAGTGCTGTGAACTCCTCTTCTCAGTGGGCAACTGTGAGATCTTCTGGCTGAGAGCTTTTAAAAGCCCTGTGATTGCCGACCAACCTAGGGCTAGGTATTCACCTGAGACTGAGATGGTTTCCATGGTAACACCCACTGTTGGCTCTGTGCCGGCACAAAATAATGCGCGCAGGAGGGGAAAGTGAGAGCACCTGAGCGGGTAATCCATTTGACAACACTATGTGCAAACATGCTGAACCACTATGACTATGATGTTTCATGAAGACCTGATTCTGAGTAGATCCCAGTGGCATTTTGGTCTCCAGATGACAACGATACCTAGTTGACAGAGCACATATTTTTATTGCACCTCCAAGCTAAAAGGAAATCGGTACAGCTTATTGGATCTCAGAATGTGAGCATTGTGGATGGAGTCCTGCCCTGAGGGCTGAGCGCAAAACTCATAAGAAATGCAAACAAACATATTGATCACTTTAATTACCTTCATTGTCCTTCAGGGTGAAGTTGGGATTTACTGGTAGCTGGCTTGGCAAAGCAAAGGAAAACCGCTGTCCATTGGCAAAGTCATCCTTATCCACTGCTGTGACAGTCTGGATCACCTGTTGTTCAGAAGAAGATACATTACTTTCCAAAGACAACACCTGCAACTTTGTAATTAGCTGATGCACCATTTTGAATCACATATCACTCTAATTGAATGCAAGACAAAATGTAGATTCAGTTTCTGATGCATGTCTAATGGTTTGTTGACCATAATTGGTCAGTGCCAGAGTTCCTCTGACCTACAGCCAACTGGCCTTGTAACATTTTCCCCACTACCTGTGTATCCTGCCTGAATGAGAGTGACTGTTTGCAACACTTGGATTTGAGAGCATTTGGTTTGTGCCGGGAGGAAGTTGGCATCTAACAATGACAGGAGTGCTCTCAGGGCAGCCTCACTGCTACTTTTGTCAGCTTGTTACCCTTAATTGGTAAAAGACACAGTAAGAGCTTGGAGACAGCCGGCCTTGAGAGAAAAACGACCTGATAGCCCCTGTCACCACGGGGGAGTTCTTATATTCAGTGTGATATTTGGGGTGTTGTGTGCTTCTGGTGTATTTGGACACACCTTTGTTCTTAACTGTGCAGTATAAGGATGTATTTTGTGAGTGCTTGAGTGTACTTATGTGGAGGTCATAGCCGCGGGAATGTATTCTGAACAGGAGGTGCTGAAAAAAAAAAAGGCGGGGGAGCGCAACTTAACTAGTACGTGTTGACTATACAGAGTGCTTGAACGCTGTCCGTGGTGCTGAATACCATGGCAACAGTAAGCAATGTGTCACAGCAGCCGTATACAGCTGTCTGTAACAGGGTTATTCAGATTAATTTTGCTTATCAGAAATAATTAATTATCAATTTATTAATTAGTTATGTAATTTTTACCAGTACGTGGACGTGTAAAGTACTTGGTGTACCGACAAGTTAGAACATTGTGCACAGTGGCCACAGCAAAAAAAATCTACATAAATGCTTGATAGCTATCGTTCTTATGCACCATCTTGTTGGACATGGCCGGTATGGTAACTACCTTATCGCAGCCAAACATTGACTTGTAGAGCTTCTTGTGTTTGAATGACTCATGGATTACCACAGCTATGTGTGGGCACGGCTCCTGTCAATGCGCTCCCGATAATCAAACTAAAAGGAGGGTACGTTGGTCGTTTCGGAGGTGCTTGGAATGCGTTTTTGTGCCATTTTGATAGGTGGTCAGCTAGCTACATCAATGACGATAAGGTCAATAGCTTGTAACTATTCACTTGGCCTTACTAGCATAGCCTACGTCAGTAAGGTCATGTGACTAGCATGAAACAAATTGTTGCTGTCATTAATGGCTTACTGTTACAATCAGTGTTTCCAATGATTTTTCATTAATTTAATTTAATTTTATTTTATTTTTGGGTAAATATATTTTTGGGTGCTGCAGCCCGAACACAGAGCTGAGTGAAGTGGAGCCTGCAGAGGAAGTACCAGGACTGTCAGGGTGAAACAGTCCGTGGAGGAGCTGCTATATTCAGCTGCACAGATACCTCTGCTGACACGATGTACCACTCTGTTTGAAAAAATTCTTCTTCTTCTTCTTCTTCTTCTTCTTCTTCTTCTTCTTCCTCTTCTTTTTGGTTTATAATGGTGGTTGGCAACCAGTGTATTAGGTGCATTACCGCCACCTTCTGCTTTGGAGTGTGGACCAAAGATTAAATCTTAGCCATTAATCCTGTCAGTCTAATAAACTCAAAGGAAACTCTACTGCTCGACTCACTTGGCAGGTTCATTAAAGTTTTAATGCTGAACTCCTGAACTCCAGTCTTCTTGAGTTCTTCCTTCATATATTGTCTTTCTTGATCATATTTAGTACAATCTATGATTGCATGCATAATAGTCTCCTCAGCCATGTGGGGAAAAAAAAAAAAAGTGCATATATTGATATCGGCAATCGGCCAAAATGAGGTGGAAAATATTGCCATATGGGATACTGGCAAAAAATCCAATATCATGTATCCCTAAAGCATTCATGGATAGATATAACTTTATCAAATTAAAGCACTAAAATTTGATTTGGTTGACTTCAAATCATGTACAAAGCAAAAATCCATTAATAGTATCCAAAAGTTGTTTCAAAAGAGAGAAAGTCATCACGATTTGAGTGAAATTTGTACATTCAAGAAACAATTAGTAAGGACTAATGCAAAATATGCATTAATTTATGGAACAGCTGTTGTGAGGAAATTAAAACATATGAAAACATTTAATAAGTTTAAATGAAGGTTTAAAAATAACATTATGGATATTGGATGGAGGATCGGAGAGGGGAACTGACATAGTAAGACAGGACGATGTGTACTGTTGGCTGTTTTTGATTTGTGCTGTTTTGTTTGTTTTTATTCTGCTTGTTTTTATTGTGTTTTTTTTTAAATTTGATTAATTTGATCGAGTTGTGTATGGTGAACACTGGGGCGGAAAGTAGGAATATTCATATTTAATATTAAGTTTACTGATATAAAAAAGGGGGTAGGAATTGTGTTCCCTTCTTCTGACTTCTTTTCAGACATGAAATATTTATTTATGTTGTTTATTGAGAGTTTGCTGTATATGTTCGCTGTTTATTTTACTGGTTATTGTTTTGTTTTCTTACTTATAAAAATTTTTAACATGTTTGAAATAAAATCTAATCCAATCTAATGTAATCTAACCTAATTGCCATTGTAGGCTATAAGAATTCAAATGCAAACAGGTTTTAAAATGTGAATGAGCAGTTCTATTCTTTGACATGTGTTGTCATGTCATGCTGAATGGTGGTGTGCAACTATCCCATTTAACACATTATAATGTTTCCCACTTAACCCCTCTGGGCCAATAACTCTGAGGCTATAATGCAACTTTAATTCAAATTTAATGCAAACCTTAATTCAAACTTTTCTAACACAAGCTTGAAACTATTAAAAAATGTATTTAGTTGTGTCTTCCCAGTCTTTACTCCATCATCCTTCTGCGAAACCACCCTTTCAGTCATTTCCATACTGCTGATTGCTCTATATCGCAAAAACCTTCTTAATTTGAATGAATCAAAGACTACTGAGAGCAAATTGGAATGAGCTTCGATTTAGAACTGTCATGGTTTGCTGCTGAAATACTCATTTTGAATATGGGATGATTAAGCAGCTCTCTCAAATGTCTTTACAGTCTCTCCCAGTGAGCAACCCAAACTGCTGAGGGAAACAATAGTTCAGTGCAAAAGAAAAAAGAATGGGATGCAGAGATTGACTGAGGTTAATGCACAGCTCTCAACACTTTCCTTCTGAGGTGTTTGTGGTGTAGAAAGATTGGAACGTGTGAGGTGAGACAGCTGGGAAAAGAGGAGAAAAATAGAAATAGATACACAGATAGGTGTAAAAGGATTTTTCTAGGTGAATCCTAGATGCTCACCTGTCCCGGCCTTGAGCTCTCACATACAATGACCTCCTCGTCTGTCGCTATTTCTGGCGGATTGTCGTTCATGTCCAAGACCTGGACGGTAACAGGAACGTGACTGAGAAGGCTGGGGTTGTCTGTGCCAGAGAAAGAACAAGTGACAAAGAAGATGAAAGTCAAATGTAAGCCTTAATAACTAAGTAGAGCGTCTACACTGTAATTTTAAACTAGGACACTCTGTGCTCTTCTTGTTAGACTGCTTATGGTTTTTGTCTTAGGCTTCGGTACTATAAAAGTACTGAAGGATGCAATGTTGCAGAGGGCAATTTTGTGTATTAAAGCACATCTGATCATCTTTGTGCAGTGTTTTCTTGTCCTAGCTGGGGTGCTTGGTTGTGATGCATAATTTGCCCTTTGTACTGCAGGGGCAACTCATCTACCACATAAAATATATGCCTTTCCTCATCTGATGTTAATACCAAGCAGCAGTCTAAATGGCAACAAAATAGCCACCTACACCCTTGTAATATAAGAAAATATGTGTTTCTTTCTGGTGAAAAAATATGAACAAAAAGATTACAGATTTATTTCAGTATAATGGTATGTGGTGGATACCTACTCTATATCCAGTGAACATTATAATGCCATGACTGAAGAAATGTCAGGCTGTAGTGCCCCGAAGGTGAAATGGAACAGTAGTATTTTGCTCTTAGTACTTGTGAGGCCTGTCTGAAGCAACAATACACAACAATGCTGTTCACATTTATACAAAGGCATAGATTACTGTTTACTAGAAAAGGGGTTGGGCTGGTCTTCTTAAACATATCACCTAAAAATCACTGGGGTAGCAAAAGTTCTCTTGATTTTTTTCCTGGTTCCTTAATTATTATTGTTAACCCTCAACCCACAAGGCACCTCAGGCACCAACAGTAGAAGAAAAAATGTTTTACTAGGAAGCATCCAGGCGTGAGTGTGTATCAGGACTGTGCTAAAAAATAGCATGCATGGTAAGCTAAACTTTCTCTGAATAGAAATGAAGTCACGCAGGTGTGGCAGTCTTTGCATTAAATGAATGTTTCTAGAATTTTATTTAATTCATCTCGTAGAAACGCTTCCATTCTTGGCGTCTTTTCACCAACGACAACAGAAGGTTCAACATTGCACCACAGAGGGGAGATGACATTTCTTTGTGCTTTTTAGATGTGAAGCACCTCACTGATCCAGAAAATAACACTCATTGACTATGGATAGCCTATATACCACCGGTGGCCATTAGAAGGTGGGGTAAAGTTGTTGCAGGGTGGCTTGCAGTAAACTGCATGCTGCTTTGTGTCTATGAAACCATGTGTCCTTGCTCATTCAAAGTGCTAAAAATTTATCATTTTGCCTTTTTGACTGTGTCTTGACATGCAATTGTATCCTTGAATACTAAGGAGAGGTGAAAAGATAAAAAAAAAAACATTAGCATGCAGCACTTCTGTTGGTCGGCAAGAGATTTGCCTAATTGTGATTACAAATTACCCAAGTTACCTGATAGCAATTCTTGAAGTTAGCGGGGCCTGCATTGATTTAATTAATTTTCAGTGTAAGAAAGGACATTGAAACAATTGGGACTAATTTGATTTGGTAGTTAATTATAAGAAAAATACACCCTAACCTATTTGAATACATTCTAATCAATATGCAAATGATCTTCGTCATCCTTGTTTTCTCCAGACTTTAATTGTTAATTTCACTATTAAGTCACCTGGTATTGGACTATGTTTAAATACTGTTAGTGATTGTGTTCTAACTGTTAATAAAGCTATTAAAACATCATACTGCTCTGAATACTCAATATATAGCAATGTAAACAATGCAATGTAATGCACCCTCCCTGTGGTTGAGTATTGACATGGGTTGAAACCGTGTTAATGATTACCTGGAGGTGCTTTTGTCTTACTGACCTTATTACTACTATTTATATGAAATGAGCGTTTAATACTTCTGTTTTTCATTGTGCATTTTGTGACTTATATATATATATATATATATATATATATATATATATATATATGCCTCATTTCCTTCCTGTGGGTATTTGCCTGAGGAGGACCAGTTGGTTGGAAATGTTGCAAACAAAGAAAACTGAGCTCTGTTTCAGTGTGTGGGTACTCCTTGTATCTTGTTTAATGATTAATTACCATTAATACTTGCAAATGCAAAACAGATGCTTTTTTACTGTTGAAAGCTTTATTTTAACATTTGATGTGGGATATTTTCACAACATAAACTAAATAAACAGGACTTTACTTTCTCAATTAAACAAAATACTGCTTTGACCAAATAATTGAGCCTTATTGGTTTTTAGTAAAATTTAAAGTAAATATAAGCAGAATATACACATCTAGGTTGTCAGGAAGGAGCTGTACGCACCATCTGTTTACTGTATCTCTTTGATACATATTTGCATGATCAGTTTTACAAGAGAGAAATGGTCAAAGAAGAAGCAGCAGCGGTGAAATTATTAGATTAAGAGCTGCAGGAAACAGGCAGTTATTGTGGCTTGAGTGACCGCTTACAGCCCTTGCTTTTGGTGGACTCGATGCAAGTCAGAGTCAGGCAACACTAAATGTGTATCCATTAACATATATCCTTCTTCAGTATCTTTGTGCAAGACATTGGAGTAAATATCTTAATAGAATCTGTTCAGTGCCTAAAATGCGGTGCAGATTTTATTCTGTAGGTAAAGGGAGAGTGTGTACTACAGATTCATACAGTCATTCCTCTTTATGGAACCTTCCTTTTGTTGATATTGATTTTGACGCCGACTTTACACTCTGTAATTTTGAACCTGGACTGCTCTCTGACTATATGATCCCTTCAGGGTGTCTTGTTATCTTGTATGAGGAAAAAAATACATCTGGGTAGAGCTATAGCATGTATCTTTGTTTTTTTCTGCTCTTAAAATCATGCTGTTGAGGCACAGAACTGAGCCATAATTTGAATGCAGTTCCTATAATGATTTATAATGTCTGCCATTAGCTTGAGGCTAAACAGGATAAGTATGGAAAGAAAGAGCAATCTCTTTTAACTGCTTCTTTCATGCAACTGTATAATAGTAAATCACATTTTTACTACAGTTTTCAAAGGTGTCAAACATGGGAGATATACATATACCATGGTTATTTCATTATCTATATGTCAGCAGGTGGAGAAAATAGCATGTAGTGTGTACAGTGCATATACTGTGTGTATATATTAACATATATATAGATAGTATATATATGTATGTACCTCCCTGTCTGCCTATTTACCAATAGTAACCAATTACAAAGACATAAAATCCACTTTTTGTGGCAATATGAAAGCGAAATATTGTAAGACAAAGCAACTCTAAGTCTGCTAAAAGCATAGGTGTGCAGCTACTTATATAAAATTGCTATTTCATTTTGGGCCTCAGACAGAACCAGAACATCTTCAAGTTTCCAGACTTTCCTGAACTACAATAATTAAATTTGATTCCGTTTGTTCCTTCTTTTAGAGACTTCCTAGAAGTAGGAACCATGTCAACATGGCAAGATATTCAGATCAAAAACAAACAAACAAAAAAAACCCACTGTTGGCTTTACCTACATCTGCTCATTCATTAACACTCACATGAGAGCAAACAAATGCAGCAGGTGCATTACATGTGCTTGCCCACTTGTAAACATTTGGTTTATGGAAAGCAACCTGGGTACCTACCAACCTCCGAGGCCATCACAGTAATGTTGTGCCAAGGCATGTCTTCTCTGTCCAGAGGCTGCATCGTCTTGATAACTCCACTGCTCTCATCGATTCTGAAGTACCGTACTTCCTCCTCTTTGCTGTCCAAGGAATACCTGTTAGGAAAGGAAATCCATAATCTTGTGTAGCCACTCCAAGTGCATTTCTCAGAAAACATAGTGATAAATAAAATAACTGATGAGGTATCACAGTTTATGAAGATGGCAGCGGATAACCTGCAGGCTATAGAGCACAGTTAGGTGTTGGTGCCCAGTAGGTGTATGTTTCTTGATTTCCAAAAGATGTAAATTCCATGTAAACACTGAACTAAATATGGTTGAAAAGTGAAAATGGTTTAGGTGTGTAGGTTTTACATACCCATTGTTTTAACTACATTGAAATGATTATATTTTAGCTTATATTTAATACCTGCTTCATGCTGAAATATAGCATTGCAATGATATTGGAACCATGGTTATATGTAACATTTACTACCACATTCGATCCAGTTTATGTCTAAATATCTTTTGACCTCCAAATCATGACAGATACATCACAGATGTATTATGAATAATTGGATACTGGACTCCACTGCGTCGTCTTTTGATTCTACAAATAGTTGCCTTTGCCAGCACAAATTTGTTTTTCTCACTATACTTTGTATTCATGCTGTGCAGCAGACTTTACACTGAGACTATATCACACATATAAAAATATCTTTTCTGGGCTCTGGGAAAGTTTTGCAACACATCCTCATATTCAAATGACCACATAGGTCAATTGTACCTGCACTCCAGAACGACCTATAGGAGTATTTTTAGAACGATCCATATAGGAGGTGTAATATGCCGCTTTCCAAAACCATTACAATTCCCTGTTAAAGGTTTGGATAGGTTTGGGCACTTTGTTAGGGTTAGGAAAAGATCATGGATTGGGTTAGAATTATCCTTACAGTTATGCAACCTTCATCGTCATGGCAACAGTAAACACTATGACAATCGTTACGGTTCTTAGAATAATGTTCTGACTCGCCGTTGGAAACATGATATTTGTGTTTGGAAGCAGGAGGTGTCTTCTGCAGCTGAGTCCACTTTTTGCCATCTATCTATCTGGCTAGATATTGTCACCTTATATTGACGTCACCTGAACTGCCTCACTTCCCCGGGTCATAATTACCATGGTTGCTAGATGGCGTAAATGTAATTATAGGTTGTTTTTACCAGCTTAATTTTATACCTATACTGTAATTTCTCTTGTGAGGTTGGACCGACGTTTTGTGAATACCTAATCTTTGTGTTGTAAAAGTTCTTAATACCAAGAGTAATTTTGTAATTTTGACCATGAAGGGTCCTGTCAGCTTTTTGGGCTGCACAGGATTTTTTTTTTTTTTTTTTGCCAATGTGAAAGTTTGCTGCTAGAAAAAAATTGGTAGCAAGGCTGACTTGCTGCTCCATATTAAGCTCTTTTAATACATCCAAGATCATAAATTTGATTCCTACTTTGGCCAACATATCTTGTGAAAGGGCCCTTCAGCATGGATATGGAGCCTTCTCCTGTTCCATACTGAACAACTGTCAAGAAAATACATAAAATGTAGAATGTGAGCAGCCAAAAATGGGGAAAATATCATAGAAGCCAACCTCATTCAAATAGTATCAAGTTAAATGCCTTATAAGACTACACAAGCACATGTTTTGTGCCCTGGCTTTAATTCAATAGTTCCATTGAGGCTTTAGAAAATGCACATTGATTTACTTTTGTTCATTGTACATTGAAAAACAAAATGTATGAAAACCAGAAAAACAAAAACTTGAGGCAATGATAACAGATTCAGTCAACCAAAATCATGCAGCCAAATGAATGAAGTGCAGAAACAGCAGAAGCCAAAGGGGATGTTCTTATGCTTCTGTGATTTTCAAAGTCTAGTACCACCTCTAACGCACATGAATAGAACAATCCCTACTGCTTTTAAAAGGACTTAAGGTCTTAACAGAATGTTCTGAAAATACATATTTCTAAGTCAAGAGCAATTATCTTCAATATTTAATAATAACAAAAGGCGATGTTCTGCTGGCAATGTTTACACTGTTGTAATGGCTTTCTAGCAATGCTGTTATCAAACTGAAAGCAAAGCAGTCTGCGGAATACAAAGCAGAAATGGGCTCAGCTGCTACTCTCATGAGTTGAAGCACAAAATGAGCGTTGACTATGTATTCCCTAATTTATCTCTTAATGACCTATTTACACCTTTAATCCAGCATTCATTCTCCTGAGTATTATAGCCTAAGTCGACAGTTTTCAATTGACATGAGGGATGGAAATGGTATAGGGATATTAATGCCAGGATTGCATTTATTTTAAATAATTAACTCTTTTTATTTATTTTCTTTTTAGCTTGGATTGCTTACAACTGTACCAAGCACCCTCACTAGAAATGTTGTCATGATTTATTAAATGCTCAGGCTCATACAAGCATGACGGCTTTTCAGCTGTAAAAAAAAAAAAAAAAAAGTTTAGTGCTAAGCGTTCACTTTGTCACGAAGAAAAGCACATTATTTTATGGCTTGTAGGAAAAAATCCATTGAAAAACACTTCAGCACTGTTAATTACGGCTAGTGGAGATAAATCTTGAGCACTGTGTATAAATAGTCTCCAGTTTATTTCTCTTACTCCTGCAGATAACTAGCCAAAAGTACAAGCTGTTACAGCATGCATAATGATTATTTTCCACAACACCTTAATAGTAAAAGAAAAAAAACCCAACCCTTTGGTAAACAGCAGGTTTTAGTATCAGATCATCTGAATCAAATGATGAGAACTACATATATACCTAGATATCTCCATATCTAATGATGCCCTTCTCTGGCATTTTAAGAAATGTAGGAAATTATATGGAATCAAAGTGAAATACAATAGATAAGGGCAGATTGAGAACACTGGGTACACCGCACAAAGACCTTGGAGTGCACTACCCATCAGCAAAACTGCAGGTCTATAGCCATGCCACAGTACTAGCCATGTGAGGCAGTAATGCTTATTACACAAGAGAAAACAACATTTTTGAGACAGCTTTGCTATTCTGACACCATTATTACAACTGAGACTAAAACAAGTTCAAAAGTTCAAAGTTCAAAAATTAAAATTACTGCAGCTGCTTACAACTAAAGGAACAAAACCCAACAACGAAAAACAAATTAGTCAGTTAATGCGATTTCAGGCACAGGACTGACTTGATTTCACACAGAGCTTTACAGCTTCCAGGCCAAGACGTTTACAGAACTGTTCCTGGTGATTATGATAATGTATACTGTAAGAGCAACCAGAGGTAATGAGCCATCAAGAATTTCAGATCAACATTTGAAATGTCACTTCAATAACATGTTTATTTCATTGCATGCATGGGCAGACTTCTGATGATCAAAGAGAGCCAAATACTGATCCCTGCTGCATTCTGCATTCTGATGCCAACACAGGGAGTAGTGGCACAGTTGTTTAGCTTTTTCTGGGTTCAAGTGGATGTCATTGACACACTTCCTGCTACTTTCGTCTTTATGTGGTGAACACTGGGAGAGATGTACTGTAAGAACGGACGAGGAGGAGGTAATCCCACAAGGAGAGCAAGGAAACTCTTTCATATGTAGATTACCTTCTTGTTTACTGATGATCTTTCACAACATCTTCAGATACTGACACAAATCAAAGCATCATTTTTACCTTGTGTCTACCCCCCTCCACCCACACCCCTCCCATTTTAAATTGGGCTTCATTCATCAATAACCACAGAGCTCACCTCTCCAAAACATGGAGGACAACAGAATAGTCATGAGTCTCTGTGCTAGACTCCACAGCCTGTGGCGAGGCCTTAAACTATGATCCTATAACATGTAATCACAACAGATGATTCTTTCTTATTGATATATCAGCAATACTCTCAATATCTTATGAGGATTTTCATGTTTACAGTGACTCCATCATTTACCGTAACTATCTGATTATCCCCAAAAATGAGAAGGATTCACCATGCATGTTGCTGATAATATGAGTGGATGTGAAACATTTAATATAGTATCAGGAGCAAACATGAGGCTATTTAACTTAGTGCTGTACATCCATACATCCCCATAATGCTGTTACATAGTATAGTTACATTATGCTTTACATAGTATAGCCTGAAACAAGTTCAAAGCCACCTAGAAAGTCTCAGATTTGGTAGACCTCAGTTAAAGGCTACAATAACAAATCAAAGCTTCAAATCCTGATCTATAAAAAGGTACAATTATATGCGGCAGAGATATGACATGCAAATTGGGAGTGCTAGTTGGACAAACATTTCTTTGAGGCAAAAATAATCTTATTAGTTGACTTAAACCTCAATGGGCAAAGCCAAAACACCTCAACTCTGATTAAAAGAAAAATAAGTAATTAATGATGAGCATATGACAAAAACAGACTCAGTCATGATTAAAAGTCTTGCGTGTGCATAACGTGTGCTCTACTAACTGAGATAATCTGAACAGATATGGTAACAAGAATCATAACATTTTTATAAATCCGTCTGGCAAAGGCTGGTATGTTTCTATATATAAAAACATGTTTTTGGCCCCTAATTAGTTGACAAGGTGACAGTTATATTGGCTGTTAGTCACAGCTGAGAGAGTGCTAAGCCTCAAAATAAGCCTCACAATATTAGCAACCTCCTCTCTTACTATTTACTTTTGCAGTGGGCTTGTCTAATCTGTGTTTCTTAACAAGAAAACCTCTATCCAATGATGCACAAACAATACGAAAGCATGCCAACAGAGCAGCTCTACATCTGAATATTTTGTGATCATTTCTGCAGATTGTACATGTACATATAGGAGTTAGAGTGTCTTACCTGACAGGACTGTTCCTGCTGTCAGGATCTCGAGCTAATACGGCGCCCACCTCTGTGCCACTCGGTGCGTTCTCATATACGTCCATGATATAATAATCCATAGAAAAGACAGGGGCTTCGTCCACATCCCCAACTGTGATTTTAAGGGTGGCAGTGTCCTTGAAAGAACCAAGATAGGAAAAACGAGGATCCACGTGTGTATTCACCCCCTCAATCTGGAGAGTGTAGGTCTTCTTTCTCTCGTAGTTCAGAGGCTGTTGGTAAAAGGACATTATAAAGATTTAAATGATTAGCATGCTCATAGTAGAAAAATGTAATTACAGCTTCTCACTACAGTTACACAGATGGCTGTTCAGTTGACTCATGTGAATGTTGAACAGGGTTAAATAAATATGCTGCATGTCTACGCATTAAACTCAGAGAAAATTCATTCATCATTTCAAGTTTGTGCTACAGAGTTCAGTTATGTTTTTGCCTTTTGATTGTGTTTTTGTCACAGTAAGACACCGAAATAGACCAGTGAAAACTAAACAAATTATATGTGTTGTAATGAAAGAGTAAGAGAACTATCAATTTAATGATATGTATGCTGACGACATGATTTAGTTCACTTAGGTTTAGCTGCATATACTGTATAGACAGTTAAAGGTATCCAGTGGTGTTTTCATTGCAAACAAAAAGGTTTTGCTTAAATTCAACACTGCTGCAAAATACCTTGTGTCCGTCCTCCATTTTGAATGCCTTTCCTAAGTAATAAACCTTTATTATTCAAGGGAGAGTTAAAATAATTTGGATGAAATGTAATTCTAATGAAATCAAACCCCATTTTTGATACTGTTTATGGTCAGCATTGGTTCAACAGTAGCCATTCAATGTATTTATGTTCAGTAATTATCTCTCTATATAGTAGTTTTTATTGATAGTGGTGGAGTCCACCATTCCCACACTGGATTCACATTGCGTATGCACAAGGGATTCACAGGAAAATGATGCATGCATGTAACCCAGCACAATTTTATCTTATTGCTGTTTTCTGTTCACTCTCTTTCCACAGTGTCAGAGCTGTATTAATTTACTGCTAATGCAAAAAAAAATGTGATGCAGACAACATGTTCTTACCTTTTTGAGGCTCAAGATTCCCTCTCTTGTGTCCCTGTCCGTGGATATGGAGAACATGTTGGCCCCCTCTGAGTTAATGATGCTGTACTTGATGTCTGCATTGATGCCAAGGTCCTCATCATTGGCTTTGATCTTCCCTACCGGTTTCCCTACTTGAGCTGATTCAGGGACGTACAGCTGGTAATTTTCTGTGGATGAACATTGATGTGTACCCATTTAGAGACAGCAAAAAAAAATGTTTCAAAGAGGGCCTGATCTGCCCCACATTGCTGTCTGAATGTTCTCCTTAAAGGGCTTAGCTAAGCAATTTGATTCTGTCACCATTTGTTCCTGAGGGAATGTCATTAAAAATACTCTGCAGTGCTTCAATTGACATTAAATGCTAAACCGAGGTTGATAGAGCTGCAATGGAGCAGCTCAAACTCTGAGGCAGATGATTATTCAGAAAATGTTGATGGTTTTGAAATAGTTTTTCATTACAGCACGAAATGAAAAACTCAGAGCCGAGGGGGATTGTGCTTGATGAGGCACTTTCAAAGACAAAGAATCACAACTTCATCATTGCTTAATTACTGAGTCACACAATAATGAAGCGTAATACATCATTGTAAGGAATGGTAAATGTGTTGTAAGGGAAAGCCTTAATAATCCATGATTTGCTCTCTAAAATATCAAAAATTGACAGATGGTTAATCAATGTGTGCATTAAAAATTAACAATTAAATGAAAGTTGTGTTGTCTCTGCCAGAACTGAAAAAAAACATGTTTTTCTCTTTGCATTCAAGCAGAAAATAACAGAAAATACACACTTATGGATAATCAGCCTGACTTTAATTTGCAAACATTTTCAGAATTTGTGAGGATTATTTCAAAAATAGAAGTTACATCCGCTTGCTGTGTTTGCTAACACTTCCCCAATGAAAATACAGTATAGGACTCTTCTTATAAATTCTTTTCAGGTAATGTGCCTGCCTCAGGCTGCTGTGGTGGAGATTTTCTGCCCAAGGCCAAAATACAGTACATACTGAGAATACAGCTGATTGCATTTCCAGCCACAAATGGCCATTTAGTGTAACACTAGCTACTGTATTTAGTTGAACTTTAGTAGCACTTAGTTAATTAGAATTGGTTACTTTACTAAATTTGCCTTCTTGCCAGCAAAGAAAGCCAAAAGGCAACAATTTTCTCAGGGAATAGCTGAGTTTTCAAATAGAGGGCATGACCAAAAATAGTGCACTGACTTCCAATTTCCTAAATGTCTTGTGCCTTATTCCTACAGACCACAACTATCTATTTTAGATTTGTGCAATTTCCCAACCCAGTTTTTACACATTTAACTATTGCCTTCACTGATTGTTCTGCAAAAATACTTCCTTGATGGTACCTGAAATGTTTGTAAGCACATTCTGATATAACTGAAAAGCCTGTATTTTGTTATTTGAACCTGTCTTCAGGTATGTTGTGTACATACTTTGGGGAAACGTGGGGGGGTTGTCATTGACGTCTGTCAGAGTGATGTTGATGGTAGTAGAGCCAGAGAGGCCTCCGACCTGGCCTGCCATGTCTTTGGCTTGGATAACAACGGTGTAGTGTTCTCTGGCTTCCCGGTCCATGTTAGCTAAGGCAGTCCTGATGATTCCTGCAAGGTTGGAGGAAAGAAAATCCTTTGAGATGAAATGAAAAGAATTTGATAAGAGCTCTCATGGCATAAGACTTTTTTTTTATAATTGCATTAAAATGAATAATCAGTTCTTAGTTAACAGCAACTAATAAACAGCATAAAGTATGCTTTTATGGATTAAGACAGAAACATATATAACACTGTTACAAGATGTTACTGTCATTTCTCTATTATTTTCTCCCACCAAAACCTTTTTTTCAGTTATGGACCATTCATACTACACCATTACACACTTTCCTTTAAAGACTAACACCATAAAAGTGTCCCTCTTTCATCTTTGATTCTCCCAGCCTCTCATTGTCAAGGTTAGCACTTCCTCACTTTTCATTATATTTAAAATGACTATGCAACCTTGGATCAGGGCAGAATGCAACTTTCTAAGGCACACACTCACATTTATCAAATTTATTACTACATAACACAGCAAGCACAGCCATGAACTTTCACAATGCTAACTTATTGATATATGACTGCACCTCTGTCTGCTACAGAGAAAGTGCACACAGGTAAATTTGCAACACAGTAACAAACTAAAAGAGGTACAGAATTTGCTTCCTGTGTTGCTGTGTGGTGGGTGATTTATTGAATGCAATAGGTGAATGTCTTGCACGTATATTTGTCAGTGTGCGTGTCTGTGGGCGCAGTCTTAACGTTTCTGTTCATCTATATTAGGTTTTTTTTGTGCACCTATATCTGTGCTAGAGGGTTAATTCACCATCTTAGCTCCTGAAACCACATCACCACATGGAGCCTGATTCAATATGTTCCACCAGTTACATCAGTTTCAGTGTAAATCTGGCTTTCTCCATAGCCAAGACCCTCTGGCAACCATTGAACTTATGTTCTTGTGAACTTGTGAACCCTGCAATTACACACAATGGTCGACCAGGAGCGGTGAGACCTGGGAGGAAATGACATGGTGTTGGTCAGAATGGCAAATGGACTTTTTTTTGTCACTTTTGCCCCCCTGTTGTGAGTGGAAATCACAACAAGCAATAGGATGGCTTTTGAAAATGAATCAAGGGATGAACAACATCTGTCTGGTGAAAATGTATTATTTTCAGAAGTGGTTTACTTTTTCAGTAGAAAGTGCCAGTCACTTGTTTTACATGAATCACACAATGCATAATCTAATTACATCTAATTACATTACACTTAAATTATACTATCTGTACCCTCTTTTATTTGTTTTGATTGTATTTTGTTTTGTAGGGGTTTAGGGGGGTTGTGAAGAAGCCAAGACGCTAAGAACATCAAATTTCTTCAGTGGCACTCCTGCTTCTTTGCATCCTACTCGAACAAGATGAAAGCAATAAACTGCAATTAGCTGCAATTAGCTGATGTACTCTATGTTTACTATGTATTGGCAGGCAACAGATCATTCTCACCATTTCTAGAAGTGTTAGATGGCCAACTTTTATGTCTCTGTCAAACATTTTCAAACTCATTTTGTGTTTTAGTATACAATGACGAATAACACAGGGATCGCCATAGTGATATTCCTCCATTTCTCATGTCAGATGACTCTGAGCCTCAAGCTAACTAGCTAATAAGCTCACAGTAAATCCTGGGCTGTCAGTGTCTTCAGACTAAAAACAATAGAACTTTTAATTTTGGAAGCAACTCACTGAAGGAAGGTCTGTGGAAATCAATTTCCTTGATTTCCACACTACAGGGTTCATTCAGGATTATACTGCATGCACAATTATACTGCAATATAGCTACGTGTTCCTTAATAAAAGTGGTGGTGGAAACTCTTTTTTAGATAAACCAATGAAGACAAATTAAGAATATTATATCACCTATTGCAATTGTTACTTATGACCATATGAATCTATCTTTATTATGTTTTATTTATTCTTTAAATCGGAAAATGATAGTTATGGTCAGATACTTGAGTTTAGTATACATTTGTATGAAAGCTAAAGCTAGAACCTCTGTCAGTAGTTTGTTAGATCTGTTTAGTTGAACTACATTTAATACTGAATATTAAATGTGTCTGAAAGAGATCTTTAGGCATTGACTCAAATGACTGATGAAGTAAATGATCATTTACATCAATTATTCTGTTCAATTCCTAATTTAAACTGTAGCAGGTTGAATTTAACACAAATTAAGTAAATTAAAGCAGTTTTGTGATTTCTTAATTTTACAAGAGGCAGCTATAGCTGTGTTACACAATCTTTTTCCTCCTTCTTTCTTCAGCACTCTATAGACAGAAACTAATCCACTCGCCTCAGGCAGAATAATCATTAAAAGTGGGTCAAGGAGCAAGGCAGCCAACAGTATTAAGATCCAGGGGATCTTAGGTCACGTATCATCTGTCACTCTGAGCTGTGGCTCAAGTCCCACAGACTGCCTGTGAACCTGGATTCAACAGCAATGAATGATCAAAAAGGGAAATTATGTTATTAACCGCATGGTTAAATGAATTAAATAGTAATATCTATCACAGGCAATAGAAATAAAATAAGAGTTATATGAGCAGAAAATGTTTCTCAATAATAATGTTCTGCTCCCAATTGTATTTAAGACTTGACCTAATGTCAGATGATTTTGTAATCTCCACAATGTAACCATTAAAAATATAAACTTGACAAGGTGATGACGTTTCTGTGGATGTATTGTGTTCCTAACTCTATGTCCACAGTGCTATGAATAAACTCTAACCTAATGATTCCTCCTGTTCATATTTCTCTAATGGCTTAGACTTTTTTCCATAAAAAGGACAGAATCAGTTGACTGGAGAATAAAAGAGTTTTTAAATGCAAAATATCATAATACACTGCATGTCCTCAAATTCATCTTCAAGGCTACACATAGGCACTACTTGTAGAATGTGAATAAGATAAAGTGAGACTAGATTGAGCGTCTTTTTTGCGAGGTACTTTCAGACATATCATGGCGGTTCGGATTGTTTTATCTATCAACTCTCAGTGTCTACTGCTTGTATGGTGTCATTTTTGTGTGTACTATTTCTGCTTTCAAAAGAACAACCGTTAAGTGGGGCAGCACGCTAGAAAGACACTAATGTGTTGCAGGGCTTTATTCCAAAGAATATCAAAGCAAATACATGTACTCTGACTGCCAGGTAGGTTCTGACACTATATAAAACACTCTGTTAAAGGAGCAAATGCATTTTATTCTCCCTGCATATTTTATTTATTTAATTTTTTTCAATATTATTTCTGTGGATTAGTTCTTAATTTAAAAAGTAATAATGATGGTTATGTATTGTCTCGTTCTAGATGAATAAATTCCCTAATTAAATGGGAGCCGACTGACCTGTGAGCTGGTGGTGAATTTTACATACATTTGTCTGCCTTTCAAATGCCAAGCAGACGGTGACAGAATATTCTGTTTTAACTCTGACCGAGTGAAAATTATGCTGCCCTCACACCCCTGTTGGGAATACTAGAACTACATATAAAACACTGGGAAATAATATAAACAACAGTGTTAATATGAGAACTGTTGAGATTCTTTATGATGTTTATTTCTATCAATAATAATTTAAAATTGCTAAAAAATATATATATGTTTTTTTACAAGCCTATAGCTTATGCTTTAATTTGACAAATAGCTGGAAAAATAAATCAATAAAATCTTGAAGCCTTGCTTTTATCAGCTGATCATTCATGCTTCACCACCACTGGCTCATTCATCAGCTGACTAGTCACGTCCAATCAGACAGATGTACTGCAAGGCCATTAGAGCCTCACACTTCTCACTATTACTCTACTGGTATGTTCATGCCGAAACTGTCCCTCCCTCCACCATCCCAACATTTTTTTTTAAAGTTCTAAGTTTTCATACTGTGTTTTTACGTGGGGATTCGTTCTGTAGAATCTTTGTTACTGTATTCTTTAAGAGCTTCCTAAAACAGCAGTTCCTTTTCTGCCAAATCCAACTGTATAACTTGTCAATTATCTAACTGAAGTATATTTGAATACACAGATGACCATGATCGTCAACTTGCATCATGTCAGCTAAAACCTTAAATGTAAAATTTTTATATTTCCCTACAAATTTGATTCTTACAAATAGGAAAATGTGATCAGACTGATGGGAAACCTGGTGAAAAAAACACATATCTTTTATTCTTTCATAGTGGAAGTACAAAAACTCAGTATATTCAACAAAACATTTCCAAGAATCTGAACACAAGCATTTTATTTTTGCCACACTGTTCTTTTCAAATGCCAGGTCTCAGCATGGAGTCGCTGCGTTTCTTGGTTTCAAAACTAATCAAAGTGCTTGCAGCCACTTTCCTGTAATGATGCGGGCTCTGCAAACCCTATCGGTGGTCCGTTATTAACTGGAGTCTTAGAATTGACTTAACATGAAGTCTTTGAGAGACATAGACCTTGGCAAGTGGCCACACTTTCCATTAAAACAACACCGAGACAGACGATCTGACCTTTCAAGTCTCTTATTACCCCTTTACTCATGATGGCGCATCGCTCCCGAGCAATATTTCACAGCAATGGGTTTGGGAACAATGAGCACACAAAAAAAGTATGAGGTTTTCTCTTTTGGACTAGGGAATTCCACAGCAGTGCTACTGTCAATCAAACAAACAAATGAGAAGTCCTGCTGTTTCTGACCATTCAGAAACAAAGTAAACACTCAGTTGGTAGGAAGATTTCTGACCACAGATTCTTAACTGGTGCGATGTAGCTTCATTACAAATGTACAATCACTGAGTGCCATTCATTTTTAAATGAAATTCTTTAACAATACCAAAAGGCCACAGGGGTATTATTTGGAAAGTACAAGTACCTGAAAGGTAGTGTCAGTACTTTGACATGAAGATCACACCCCTGAACTCCCTTTCCTGACCAATTCTGAGCTGTAATACCTCAGATAGTCTCCGCTAAATCTCTATGGAACTCGTCAAGTTAATTTAGAAAATAATTGAGAAAGAGCTGACTTCCGTGAACCTAGGCCCATTTGACACAGCGAGGTGGTTAGCCTTTTCCTCAACCTCCCCAGTCTATTAGAGTTGATACCATCACACTATCCACCTCTTTGTCTGGCTGGAAACTTCTAAAGGAGGACAATCTCCTGGGTGAACAAAAAGGATTATAGGAGATTACTAAAGCGCTCTTCAATCTCCAGCTTCAGGAATCTTGGTTTTTGGCCCATCTGATTCAATGTTATCCCAGAGTGTCTACACTCTCACAGCATTTCTAGAGAAAAAGGTGGATAACATCACCAGAAGCAGAAATAATAGTAATAGAAATGATGATAGTACACCTCTCCTTTTTACTTTACAAACTAGATCATATACCTGATTAAGAATATTTGGTTAGATTGTCAAGACTAAAGCATGACTGACAAAGTGACAGCTTTTGCCTTGATCCAACCAGAGGTAGGACTTAATCCATGAACCGCAACATGGATTAAGTCTTGATCTGTGTCAGCTCCTTCAATAAACTTGAACACTCCCAAATCCCAGATCAGCAGAGAAATTAGCCTATTTAGGATGCAAAAGGGACTTGGGAGTTCTGCAGTGTGGTGTGTCTTTGAGCCTGTGTGTGCGAGTACAGATGTGAGGTGGGGTTGGGGGGGAGGGGGGGCATTCAACTATGAGACTCAAGAGGAACAACCTTGATGTCTCTGCAGGTAAGTGAAAGATGCACAGTACTGATGGGAAAGACAGGAGTTACGACCTGACTATAAAAAGGATAAATGCAGCCACTGTCTAAGATATTCTTTTGCTGAGATATAGAAAGCTCTTATTAAAACTGCTGGCTGGCAGTTTTGAGATTTGCAAACCATGTAATCAAGTCATTCCGTTGCAGTTAATGTTCCTAATATAGTTAGCATGTCACTTAGCTTGCTACATTACAAGATTAGTTTTATTTCCTAACATTGTTAGAGCAGTCCTTGGCATTGCAAGATAAAAACTGACAAAGCTTTCTCAGGGTAAACCTGTCTTAAGTTCAGGTATCACTTTCACCCTGTGTGATTTACATTCAGTAAGCAGATAGAGGTTATGTCTGTCCATCTAATACTCGCTTGTCCTTGTGCATCTGTTCTTATTTTTGACCAAATTTCCCAGACTAGTCACAACATGAGCAGCAGGTAGGAGGTTCAGGGTCTTTCTAAAAGGGCACCTTACCAGGATTCGTGTCTATTGTTGGAGACTCTTGCCTCGAGCAAATCTGGGCAACCCAAGTAGCTGCTTTGTAAAAGGCAACATATGTTGAAATTTTTAGGAACAGTTTGACATTTTGGAAAATACACTTATTCGCTTTCGTGCCAAGTTAAAATGAGAAGATTGACATCTGTCAGCTTATCTTAGCATAAAGACTGGTAAATAGGGTAAACAGGTAGCTTGGCTCTGTCAGAAGGCAACAAAATGTGTCTACCAATATCTCTAAAGTTCACTAATTAACATGTGTCATTTGTTTGATATGCTCCCCGCCAAGAAATAGTTCCAGTACATAATCTCCTGCAAAGCCACAAATTGTCATAGTTACACTTTGTTTTTTGCATGGATTAAGCAAACCAGATATAACATGTTAGTGAGCTTTAGAGGTGCATGTAGGCAGATTTTTTTATTTATTTTTTAAACAGAGCCAAGTTAACTGTTTCCCCCTGCTTCCAATCTTTATGTTATGCTAAGATAATTGCCTGCTGGTTCTAACTTTATATTTAGTGTATATCTAACTCTCAGCAACAAAGCCAGCAAGCGGATTTGCCTAAATGTAGAACTATTCTTCTCAAATCAATTTCCAGGAAATCACCAATGGATTCATGTTTTTTGGTGAGGAATATTAAAAACCAGACCTCTAAACTGCCTGCTCCACATGGAGTAACTCCAGGAAGAAAGGGAGTGCAGTAAATGGTACCGAATTAAGAGTCTTTAGGTTTTTACTCCAGCCACACGCTACACCAGGTGATTTCACTGATTAGTCTCACCGCTCTTTGTGAATATGTAATAATCAGTGACCTTCACTGCTACAGTATGGTGTGCAGTTAGAATGAAATCCTGCAGAGTCTCTGTGCTTCACTAACCAACGAGTGGATAATCTAGACACACCTTCGATTTCACTGTTCTTTATATAGTGCAAGGGACACCATCTAATTTTGAAATTGCACAAATCTGCTCATGATTAGAGTGATTTGAACTAACGTGTTACCATTTTGTGTGGCAAGTCTCTGTTATGTGGCACACATGTTGTATATAATTTTGGACTAATCATTTCATTAGATCTTAACAATTAATTAAAAATAGGCTCAGATTTTCAAAGCAGTATTGACTATCTGTCCCTGATTGAAAACTGTTTCAGAAAACAGCTATTGAAGGACATGAATGACACCTAATCTTAACACTCTGATAAAGGTGGTGTCTGGATGTTGGATTTTCATGGCAGCTACTTTATTTTAATACATTCATCAGCACATATACTTGACACGTGGTGCTTTTTTCATGAATGAATTACTTTTTCATCAATTAAATCAACTAGAATAATTGACTGCCGCAATCGCCATTAAATTCGGTACGCTCCAGACTCTTGAGTGGTCAGTTAGAGAGGTTATGATAGAAATGTAAATCTCTAACACCACCACACGTTGTGGACTGTCACACTGGATCATTGGAATTACACTTCATGTTGCCAGGATGAGTAATAATGTTATCATGGAAATTACAATCACGACTATTACAGTATATGTGTTCTTGCTGACAACTCCATCATTTTATGTGTATACAAGTATGGAGATATTACTTTTGTCTTCCATGAAAAATAATCATAAGGCTGTGCAAAATATTTTGGAAATACCAAATTATTATAAAGTAGTGCAAAAGCTGCCACAATTTGTTTTCCTCTACCCACGTTCTTAGCCTCAGGCTTTCCATCATTATCAGTTGTATCTGTTATATTTCTGTCTTGACAAAGTCTGAATGCTCATTTATTTCTCCAGCGAAGTAAATCTAATCCTAAATCCCTATCTCTCCTTTTTTTTTTTTTTTGCATTCTGTATGACACCATCATAGTGCATCAATTACAATTTTGCATCCATGATTGAATCTTATTTCCAGTGGAGACACGCTGATGCCTTAATGGTGTTCTCTGAGTTAATAAGTCACTTAAGAAGTATGAACTCTGTGTCATTTTGTATTGAGCTATTAACATGTCGCTCTTAGTTATCTGACTGTTGAAATGCTGAATGTCAAATGGGATTCACCTCTGGTAAAATAGTTTGGATATATTTTAAAAATAGTTTAAAATATCAAAGAGAAACCAATCTGTCTAAGTTTGTCAGAATGGCTACATTTGAGCATTTGTTTATCTATTTAGTTACTTAATTGTATTTCTTTGTATTGTGTTGTATTTGTCCAGTGTATGGTTTTAAATACTGAGCAACAGGTGCCACTATCCATATATTGTATGTATTCTGTTTAAAGTAAAATGAAACTTTTAAAGATAGTAATAAAAACCTGGTACAGATATCTAATTCTAAGTCTAACTCCATTTGGAAAGTGAGTCTGAATAAATATTATAAATACTTGTGAATTAATCTAGATTATGAACAGAATGAAATAATGTAAATTTACTTTAAATAGCTTTTAAAGAGTAACTGCACTGAGGCAAAACTAATCGGATAATTCAGAAACTGTAAGATAATCATTTCTCACTTTGCACACATTACCCTTCATAATAAACATACCAAACCCTAATTCAGCTATGAAGTAGCAATACAGCCATGCTGTATTTTTCATTGACTGAGAGACATAAAGTCATTACATTCTGGATCTATAACAGCAGGTTCTCTTTGAACAGTATTTTAATTTTGAAAGCTACAGGGTACAAGGCATTGCAAATACTTCATGGTGTATATTGTAAAAACCAGGAGCTTTCAGGAGCTAAAACACACATTTGATTGCTTTGCCGAGGCTACCTGTTATATCAGCGCTTTGTTCTGTTCTAAAATTGAAAAAGTGTTATATACTGTAACTGCAGTCCAATAACAGTAAGATTCAATTAATTTGCCAAAAAGTCAGGCAGGTCTATCATTTCATTCTCTGGTAGCTTTGAATTGTCATCACAACCACTGAGCCAGGAGAGAGAAGCAGGTAAAACAGTTCACTTTGTCGCTTGCTGAGGATTTGGGTCAAGTCCGAGACGGTCCTTTGGGGATTCCTTCAACACCATATGTGCCGGCCAAATGCTATCATTACCCTCTGTTCTTAAATGACCTCTCCTCTTACCTCATGGGTCTTGTAATATCTGTCACTGCTGCATCAGGCCACCAGGACAAGGTCAAATGGGAAAAGGTGGATTTGTCCATGTGTGTGCTGCATGTGTGTGTTCTTAATCCTGCTAATAATATATGAATTCCCAAAGATGGTACCTCTGCGGTTTAAGCATTGTGGGAGCCAGGTACATGTGGATAGGAGAAGGTGTAAGCAAGCTAATACGCTGTGAGACAGATGCAGAAGCAGTTTCACCTCCCCAGTGCCGGTGCTCAAATGTGGCAGCATGCCAACACAACTGCTTTAAGACTTAGCATATTAAAGATCACATGCAGGTGCAGCTCCCTCCATGTGCACTCTTCCCACTGACCACTGGAGTTCCATGTCCTAATTTGAGTGAGTATGGTGGATCGCCGGTGGCAAAAACAACAGCCGACTTGTATAAATTAATACGTGTGGGTGGAATAGTGCTGTGCAGAGAGTGCAGCTGGCTAGGCCTTCGATCACGTACTCACTCCTCTGCATGCCCCGGGCTGAATTACAATGCAGACAAGATGCCGAGTCAGCTCAAGCAAAACAAGCCATCTAATGTGTCCGAAACATACGGAGAGGGCAAAGGAGAATCTGTGTAGTATTTTACAGTCAAAATGTGATTTAAAATACATTTCAACTAAAGTAACATACTGTATAGTTGACAAAATATATGACGTTGTATGAAAAAGCCAAGTTTTCATTCAGACATAGGCACTACTTCTGCCTTACCACACCGCTGTGAAATTGCTCCATCAATCCCCACTGCATTTTCCTTCGAGGTAAAGTCAAAATATTCAGCAATTCATTTGTGTTGCTCATTCAACAAAGAATTCATGTTTTACATGGGCGGTATAGTCTCAAAGGGGCCAATAGTTGTTCCAGACAGCAATTAATCAATTCATACAAGTGGATTGTTGTTCATGTTAACCGACAGCAGCGGCGGCGGCGGCAGCAGCAGCAGCAGCGGCAGCGAAGACAAGCATGCAAAACTTCAGAAACACGCATGCAATCACACACTCACTTTGTGAGACAAAGAGGGATCAGACGTAAACAGACATACACTGTCTCACAGCAAGACATTCTTCACATCATATAAAAGTTATATGTCTTGCACTTTAGAAGGTTTATTAACATTTAATAGATTCTAGTAGAGGCTTCTCATACAAAAGATGGATTTTGAAAAAAAAAACTGAGCACTGCAGCTTTCAGAAGGTAAGAAACAATGGCTTTTTAAAGGCATCTCTACAAATGTCTCCTTTGACCCCTGAGGAGTTAGTTATGGCTCACAAAGAATGGATTGCGTGCTCAACAATACAGCAGTCGTATGAGTAGTCCATAACTCTGCTGTGGCTGCTTTAGCTTTTACGATGTCAGACGTGCTGCAATAACAGAGCAGGATGTTCACCGCAAGGAGAGTATGGTGCACAGATTTCACAGAATGATATATACATCACTTTGGGAGATCAACAATGAAGATTATAACATAGTTATTACTCCCATTTATAGTTATAGTTTCCATGCTTGCAAGAGAGTGAGTATTAACTTTGTCTAAGCATTTTTGAAAAGCACAGTTATACCACACCTGTTTTGGGGTCAACGGAGAAATATGGCTGTCCTTGTAGAATACTGTAGACTATTCTGGCACTGTTTCCGTAGGTTGGATCGTCAGCATCAGTCGCTGTGACTTGCAACACAGATGTCCCTAAAAATGAACACAGTAAAATGATTTCCTGAAAATTACTTTTTCATTTTTTTTTTTTTTAAATATTAATACAAGTGTATTGATGTGCTTCACTGTATGGTGGCTTTCTATTGAAAATCTCCTAGCAAACATGTTTGAGGCCATCAGATCCAGTGAGGATTACTGTGCAGAAAATCTGAATATATTATAGCAGAGATAGAAAGAGAGAGATACTTAAAATGCTAGACTTGTCCCCAATAAAAAAAAACAAAAAAAACAAAGAGTTGCAGCTTTAGGAAGTCTCCCAAAGAAACTGCTAGTTACACAATGACCTAGCATGCTTTAGGAAATAATAACACAATGTTTCACATGATGTGTTTAAAAAAAAATGACAAACCGATGTGTGTAATGAAATAAAAATGATGTAAAAAGGCAGAAGGAAACCCTCTGGACCTTCAAGGAAGGCCTAGTAAAAAATATTGAAAGAATTTTTTTACTCCTAATAAGTATTTTTTAATTATTTATATTCTCTGCAATAATAGTAAAAATTTCTAGGTGCCAGTTATAAACTTGGCAAACAGTGGGTTGATATAACAGAATAGGAAATGGACCGATCACAGTTTTTCTTTTGATGGTATCTGGTTGAATCAGGACCTTCAGTAACTGTAACGAATGCCTGTATAATTTTTGACAGTTTTGATTTTGACAGTTGTCTCAGCCAATCATATTTTGTTGAGTTGTGAGTGGGACAATATCCTGACATCTTCCAGGCTTTCACGAATACTAAGTGGATAAACGATCCACGGAAGTAGTCAGTGAGTGAACTCAGTAACTCCCAGTTCCATTTCTCTGCTGAATGACAAACATGAATTTACTTGTTGCTTTATTCTGGGCAAAAATTGACGAGAATACTTGAAGATGAAGATGCTTCTGAAAATATATGTTAACTCCAAACTTTCCATGATAGCTTCACCGGCCATAAGGATGCAGAGAGTCGTTGTTGATTGCTTCATGGGCACAAGTTTCTGGTTGTTAACTGGTCTCATTATGAACACTGTCAATCTGTTGGTATTTATTTGTATAGTTAAAACTGTAACTCTTTGGGTTGACCTATGTTCAATTTTCTGTCTGAATTTTTGCTGTGTTTGAATTTATGTTGGTATTGCAGTGTTCAGGAGCAGAAGTCAGCATGAAATGGATAAATTTGTCACAATTTTCCTATAACTAGCCTGCAGTCAAGACACATTTTAGTGAGAAATACACAAATTTGTTTTTATCATTTGATAATCACAGTTTTCTCTGCAATTTGTAATAAGTATACTTCAAACCTACAATTTGGATCTCTAGTTTCATTGCCATGGTCATGAAATGGGAATAAATGTCTTAATTGAAGCAAGTGAAAAATGGCTGAGCATCGCTTACAAAGAGCTTGTGCCTTTTCCCATTTCACCTCAGGTCAGTATGAGACATCTGATATCTACATTTAACTTGTTTGTATGGCATCGCTGCCTTTACTTCTGGCAGAGAGATATTAAATCTACACTGAAATTCAAGTATTTCCTAAGCTCAAATAAACACAAAAACATTGGATTAGCATTGGATCCATCCTCAGTTGTTGAACAGTAGCTAATGATTATTCTAGATATTTTACTTTTGTTCCAGCTAAACAAATATATAAAATAAGTCAATGTGATTTACTCTTTTCATTTATTTTCACAGTCGTTAAATGTCATATTTGGATTTAGTGATGTCATGATAGCCAGCTTTGTGTGACTGGTTTTCCAGAATCAGCTCTGTGTGCTGTGAAGCCAGATGGGGCAAAGAAACCGTTAATATGCTGAACTTCCATGTGACAGGGCTCTGGCTATTATTTTTATTGCTATGTTTGATGTTTTATAGCCACATGTGGTCCTATTGAAGGCCCAGGGTCCAGGGCCATGGTTCCCAGTGTAAAAATGAATGTTATTTGGCCAGATACTGTGGTTAGCTAGCTAACAGCCATTATGTGAACACAAAACCACTCAGATTTAATAGTGACAAAATGGCCACTTTCACAATGACCTTGTGATGGAGCATGATCATATAAAAAATACAGTGTAATCATACAGAAATACAATCAGTTGTCCACAGTCACTGTTGCACAATCATTTAGAACCTGCAATGTGTGTTACATCACCTGAAAATCACTGGACATTTTTCAACTGTTAACCCTCAAATGGAAAAATGCTATGAGCACAAGTGCTGGTCTTTGTTTTCATGATATTTGTATTACAAAAGATGACAAAAACAAAGACAAATGATTTCGAAACTTAGAGGGATGGTTCATTATTTACACTTATTTAAAACTGTGTGTAAGCCACTGTGGTTCAATTTAACACTTGAAGGGTTGCTCAAATAGCATTACAGGCTTCATTAACCCATTATAATTGCATGATGAGTGCATTGTAATTGCACTACAAGCTTACATAATGCATTAATATATGTAAATATCATAGTATGATGGTGTTAGCAGAAATAATGTATGAACTATCTGCATCAAAGGGGCCTGTAAATCTTACGGACACTTTGCTCTGTTGTTATCCTTTGGGAATTAAAGTAAATGAAACAAGTGAAACTCACTCCACTGTATCCCACCAGATATGAGTGATGCAGGCCATAATGAACCGTGTACTCCACAGCATGCTTGGGCACTCTGAATCTCTATCAACCTTGCAGCGAAAATTGCACCGGGAATTATTTGGACTTAATCAATTCTGGGATTGCTTTGGAAGTTGAATCACTTCTAAATCATCTATCTAAGAAAAAAGCATTAGTTAGCACTTAATTTAATTGATGAACTTTGAGTCATTCTGTGTTAATGGCTTAAGTAAAGAAAATCCTCATCTGTGACCTTTTGCATGATTCATGTTTTTTTGTACAATTCTGTTTAGGATGGTTAATAATATGATCACAAAATGGTGTGTATAAATGTCAGCAGCTTTTATGTTTCGTGTGGTAACTGTAGTAACACAGTCATTGCATATTCTGACCGATAATGCAGCCATTATGCACCGCTAATCGACTGTTCAGTTTGCTTGCAATTGCTCACAAAGCACTTCAACTTAGGTGTGTTCAAGTACTGTGCTGTATGTTTGGAACTATTAAGGTGATGAGTGCGACATTAAAAAAGGTCTGACTCTACTCATTGAAGTGAACACTCAAGAGTCAGTATGCAACCGTTTGATGAAAAAACTTTGAAAAATCTGGTTCACTCATAGCACAGCTCTGCTTGAAATCTGGTTGTAAAGAGTTTTAAGGTCACAGCTCCTTTTTTCTTGTAATAGACTTCCAGGAGAGTAAAGACACTTTACAATACTACCAAAATTAGACTTTTGTAGTCTGTCTTATAGGGTGAACTCTCTCTGTTAGTGCTAACTTATAAAAACTGAAACGATTAATAAAAAGTATTTATGACTTTGCACAGGTCATCTGGGAGTTTTTGGACTCGTTACACTTAACCACCAAACCCCTTTTGGGTGTAGTGCCTTTAAATTAATTTAGTTATGGGACAGACATTATTTTAAAGAACAAAGTCTGTTTAAAGGTCTTGGGAAGTACTACACATTTGTGGAAAAAAAAAAGTAGTATAAAGCCTTTTGTGGCTCCAGAGGGAGCTGCAAAACATTTTGACATTACATGAATATGAACACATAACATCAAGTGACATCACTTCAGGCAGTTTATCAGATGTTTTGCAGCTCCCTTAAAATGTAAGTGTTCATATTCATGTAACGCTCTATAGTCCTAAAAATCTGGAAAAAGTTATACATAATGCTGGTATGCCGCGGGCCAATAGTAAAGCAGAGATGATCTTGTATTATAAAATGGATTCTGAATTTCTCACAAAAATATTATGAAAATTGTACTTGGTTTAACATATCCTGATATACATTTCCCTTCAGAACCTAGTTACATACTGTGTACCATTTTACACCAAAGGTTTTAATCCATCTATCTCTACTGACCTCATTGGACTCATTGTCGCAACCACAAAACATATAGTAATACACTTTTAAAATATCAGGTTGGGTCTCTGAAACTTGATTACAACTAACAGGTACTTCATTCTTCCTCAGCCTGAGTCAAGGCTTTTGTGCCATTTGCTTCATCCCCACTTTCATTTGGTCAGGAAATGAAAAACTCCCATTTCATGAATCTGTGCCATAATGAAGCAGCAATTACTTAGCAAGATGTTGGATGAGACTTAATGGGTTGAAATAAGACGTCATCTTAAAGGTGCAGTATATAGAATTCAGTGGCATCTAGTGGAACGGACTTTGCAGAAATGGAATATAATATCCATAAGTATGTTTTAATTAGTGTATAATCACCTGAAAATAAGAATAGTTGTGGTTTTGTTACCTTAGAATGAGCCCTTTATATCTACATAGGGAGCAGGTCCTCTTCTATGGAGGCCACCATGTTGCACCGCCATGTTTCTACAGTAGCCCAGAGCGGACAACCCAAACACTGGCTCTAGAGAGGACCTTTCGCAGCCACCATAGGTCTTACATGCTTGGAAGGGAGAGGTGAGGGGAGGCCTATTCAGTTAGTTGATATCTGCAACCTCACTGCTAGATGCCACTGAATTCTACAAACTAGACCTTTAATGGTATAAAATATGTCAATACATCTCTTGATGCAGATGTCAAATGTGGGTTTTCGGAGAGGCCTGACATGAAATCTGATTAGAATTTTGAAGGTAAAACAAAATGTACAAGTACATCTCATAAAACATGGGGTATATGGAGGAGTAAATCAACACTGATCTGTGTTTTACAATGGATCACAGCTTCTAATAGAAACCACATTTGAGAGACACGAATAAGGGAAAATAAATCAAAAGTACGTGTTCAGTCCTGTATGGAACCCTGAATTTCTATTTTGTTTTGTTTATTAAAGGTTTGACACTTACCCATGTGTGCAATTCTACTCAATTTTCCAACATTCATTTAATCATAACTGTTTATCTAAACAAACCACCACCTCTGCCTCCGAGTTGTGAAACCACTATTAAACAGTGATTTTCCCAGAAGTGATATGGTTGACAGGAAACACTGATATGGTTAACAACTCCATTTAGAGACATTTCAGCTGGGAGACATACAGAAGAAGGAAATTGATACTCCTTTCATCTAGCTTTCAAAAAATCTGATTTTACCATTGGATGGGAGGTATGAAACAGTAACATCGGACTATCTGGCACATGCCCAGCTAATCAATTTAGACAGGAAAAAAGAACATCGCAACCAATTAGCTGCCACACTCCCAGACAGCCCCTTCCTGCACTTGGGAGCGCCCATATTGACAAATGCTGGGGGATTAGTGCTCTGGAGTGTGAGGACAGTTGATTGTTACAGCCGATTTGACGCTGCAGACGCTGAACCGAAGAGGGATTACTTTAATGTACATGAGCAAAAGAGGGGGCGGGGAAAAAAAAGGCTAATTATTTTCCCCTTCACAGTCCTTGATTTCCTCCCTTGGGTCATCAATGGCGATTGATTCTTTTTGTGCAACCGATGATGAAGTTTTCAGCGAACATTGAAACTTTAAAATGAGTAGTCTCGTTAGAACTAAACGAAGGATGCCAATACACAGATTAGTGACTCAAGTATATTTTCATTACCCTCTTATGCATTCATTTAGAGTTAAAGATGATTTATGAAATAATCATAATCATTTAATGAAATCATATATTTATTTAATGAGCTATTATACTCATTACTCACTTAATGAGATAATATACTTATTTCTCTCTTATAGTAGCAACAACACCTTTATATACAGTACAAACCTAAAAATAAAATAGTCAATAGTGCGCCGGTAAACATTATTCCACACACAACGTGCCAGAACATACAGTGTAGCAGTCTCAGAAGAGATTAAGACATGTATTTGACACATCCGACTTAGAAACAAATACTGACTGGCAAAGTTGTATGTGTGTCAGGCCTGTCTGTTCATGAATATTCATGAATGCAACCAGGGAGATATTGACTGTTTATAAAGAGGGCGCCTACAGGTCTATTGGGGTTTGCATATTTAATCGGTTTTGCACATTTCCATCTTCTTGCTGCAAGAAACCGATGAAGCTGTTCACTCCCTCTTTGAGATATTTTCTAGTATTTCAACTTCTTCTGAGCGAGTGAAAGGATTATTTTAGACAGACAGATATAAATGGAATGTTTTCGACAAACTCTCAGCACCAGAAATTTGCTATCTTATAGTATATTTGAAGCAAAATTGCCCTGACAGCAGTTTGGCCACCATTTGGACAACCTACATATGTTTTGAAGGAGTGCTGTGAAATATTTGAGTACCATACTTTTGAGCTATTGTGCTGTGAGGCAGAATCCACTGGACTGAGAATAGGGTGGCTTTTGTTCACTTGAGCTAAAAACAGAACAGTAGAATAAAGAAATAAAAAATAGATGTTTGCCACATGATGCTGGGCATTGCGAAGAGCAACAGTCTCAGAGGAGGTGGATAGAGGCTTTTCATTCTTCCATGATGTGGAGGACTCCACAGTCTCGATGGCGGGGATTGCTGTGAAGGCACTATTGAGTGCTTTATAAAGACCTGCCCACCCGGGAAAGCATCACAATAACCAGAAAACAAAGATGGAAAAAGAGGACTCGGCTGGCTTACAGATGATCAAACATTCTGTAGAACATTATCAGAGAGAGGACAAACCAGAATGCTGCACAGGGTAACAACATGTTTGATGCAGGTCTTTATACTAATACCTCCTTTTAAAGCTTCTTAGAGCAGCACATGTCATGAGTCCTTTTGAAACATACACAGGATGTAAAGTCAAAGGTCTTGCCATAATAGGTTAGTCTTTACTGTGGGTATAAAATGGATTACAAACATGACGAATATTTCAAAGCAACAAAAATAAAAAATCAAGTTCAGTCAGTTTTTTCATAGGGGTGTAACAGTACACAAAATTCATGGTTTGGTACAATTTCTGTACAGCACAAAAAACATTTTGGTCTTTTATTTTCAAAAATGTAAACATCCAACAATGGCTCACTGGCTGAAACTATTACAGTTTAGTTGTGCTGCAGTGGAAACTGTTGCTGAAATTGTGTAGTTGCTCTGCAGTGGAAAAAGAAAACCTCTCTGTTTCTTGCAAGGAGTCAGCACACCTGCTGACAGCTGTTTTACACTGATTTATGATCTAACTGTATATAAAGTAGTTGAAACTAGTTTCACCTCCAGTAGCTACAACAGTAACATGCTGCTCTAACACTGATGCTTCAGTATTAATAATCTAATGATGTCATATATAATAACATATCACTCAGAGGGATGAAACCACTACTTCTACTGCAATACCTTTTAACTATATTTTCTCTCTCAGAAGTGGTTCTTACAACGTTCACAATCTGACCACGTCAGAAATGAAATGTTTTTATCATTGTTCTGAACGGCTTCACTCAAAGGTGACAGTCACAGACAGGGGGGAGGGGGACGGGGAGATACGGTATCGTTTCGAGATAACGGAGCTTATTTTAATAATAGTGTTGCATTTGGTCAGCGTTACGGGTCTCTCGTTTGTCATTCTGACAGCAGTGACACTAAGGGGTAACCGGGGTAACCAGGCTTCCTCAGATAAGCCGGCTAGCATACATCCATGAGCACGCTACAGCTAAGTGGTGCACTGCCAAAACATTCCAGGTGGAACTCGTGCACTGGAATTATTAATTATCAATTAAACTATTTTGACAGTAATTGTTTGTGTCATGGAGCGTATCCTCTGTATGACTGCATGCTACAAACTGTATCGTCTTTACCGTGACAGTTCAGGGCGGGATTCAGACAAAGGTTTCTGCTGAAGGTAAAGCACAATCATTTGAAGGTCCAGTTTATTTTGTAGCACTACTCACCCACTTCAGACATCTCTGGCACCGTAGCTACAAAGGGTCCATCTGGAAATTTGGGTGCATTGTCATTGATGTCTTGCACTTTGATGATGAATTCCGACTTTGGTTCCAGTGCCTCCTCTGTGTTGCGGTCCAAGGCCTGTGCATGCAGGACATAATGTGTTTTCCTTTCCCGATCCAGGCTCTTAGCGGCATGAATATCTCCTGTCACTTCGTCGATGAGAAATATAGTCCCAGCTCCCTCCCCGCTCAGAATGTACCTGACGGATCCATCGCCTTTATCTGAGTTTGAGTGAAGCTGCAAGGGAAACCAGACAGAGGGTGTGAATACAAAGAAGAGAATGTTGCCAAAATCACTTCTTGGGGCAGTTTTTCGATTCACGTGTTCAAAATATGATTTGTGGTTGTAAAAGTTACAATGGTCACAGTGCACTGCTGTACAATGGCTGCAAGATAAATGCATGAAGAAGCACTTTTACTATTATGTCAGAAAGTTAATCATACATTTTGGTGAATGGTTAATTGCTTTCAAGGAAAAAACACCAGACTTTAGATGGTTCCAGCTTCTCAAATGTGAAGATTTGATAGAGAAAATAATCATTAATCAACAAAATAATGGCAATAATGGTAAAAAATAAGATCTGTTCTGTATAAGAATAAACTGTAATTCAAATCTGCTACACTTCCATACAATCTGTACTGTAATATGGCCATTTACTGTAAAAACATCTGCGCTTTACATAGCTGTAACCATTACTGCACTGCATATTGGCCCTCTGCCCATGTTTCTGCTGAAGAATACCCCCATCATCTAACTCAGACATCACATTGTTCTCAGGCTTGACTGCACCTGAGCATTGCTAAAAGACATGCATCTTCAGAGATTAAGGGTTTGGGAGAAATCCTTACAAGACTGTTAAAGATGGAAGAATACTGCCTCTTTCCTAACAGGAGAGAAAGGAATAAGGGAAAGCCAAGCCACTTGTTCAGCCATAATTGATACCAAGAGGATTAAGACTTTCATGCCAATTGCTCAGCTGGGTTGCAGTTTTAAACTTCATAACTATATTTTACAATACCACTGAATTTCCAAACCAGGGCACCATGGTATCATCAATTAAACTATTTCATTTTCATCCATGAATAAAACATGTTATGAAACATAGATTTTTTTTTTCCTTGAGGAAAATCTCATAGCTGAACAGAACAGAACAGAACAATCCATTTTCATTGAGCATTGAAAATGCTTTACATAATGGCGGTCCTGGTGGTATTATTGTATTTTGTATTTGTAGATGCACAACAATGAGGTGTAAACCCAACCTTTGAATTCCAAAGCACACCTCAGTCTAGTCTCAAACAAGATTTATGCAAGTCTTTGGAGAACATAAGATACACGTTCTTGCAGTGAATAAATAATTCATGCTGTGTTTGTATGGAGATAATATGTTACTCTTTCTCCCATTATAATCTATACAGAGTCAGGAGAAGCCTGGATATTATAAAAAACCTGTTTGCAAAGTACCAAAATGTAGAGGGGGAGACGACAACAACAAAATCATGTAAAAACGGCATAAAAAGGGACTAGCTTTGACATGATAAACCATAATTACAACCTCTACTACAAACGCGGGTCATTTTCTGTTGAACGCCAATTAGCAGCATTGGTCAGATAAAAGAGAGTAGCCCTCAGCACTTTAATATGATGAGTTTTCAAAACAACACGGAGCTCCACAGACGTAAAATCACCTGCGCCTGAACTGCAGGTGCATCAGTCAAAAAACATAATAAAATAAAAACAATATTTCAAGTTGAGTTGTTATATTAAAATTATGACAAACAAAGACAGATAGGAACAGCAGACTCAGGTTGAGACTAATCAACAGGGATATGACTCAGTTACTACTGTTGTAGTGATTTGGGTAAGTGCAACTTTCATTTTTCAATGAAAAATCAAATGTGCTGATTATGTTGTACAGTACAACGATGCTAGATGCAATAAATGGCTTTAAGAAGTTGTAATAAACTCTAAAAGCCTTACTGATGGTTCTTGTTTCTGTGCCTTGGACGAGAGTTGAGTATTTTACATGTAACATCTAAAATTTCTAAATAGGGCTGACTATTTAGGAATTAGATGTGCATGTCTAAGCAAAGAGTACTATGTAATTCCTGCATTGTCTTTGATTGGGAACAGTGCTGATACATCTGATCAGGTCTGGGTGATATAAACGATACAAAACACTGATCGCAACAGAAAATGTCCTCTGTAAGAAAATTAGAAACATCAACATATTGTTAAGTTTTGTCAGTGCTTGACAACAGTACAACCCATTAAATCACAGGAACAAAGCTTTTTCTAACCAATCATTTCCCGAAATAAACACAGGACAGTTGGTTGAGTTAGCTAAAAACACTACTCGCTATTGTGTGGTAACAAAAGTCGGACAGTTATGTGGGAGAGATGAGCTCTCCCTCTGAGGAAACCTTTTTGTGTCGGCACAGAGAATGACAGCTCGACAGTCACAATAACTTTAAAAACGCTGTAGTGAAAATGCAGCAAGTCAAACACGAAACAGATTGGTGATGTATGTATGTCATCTAAGCTGGAAACATGCGCCAGCAAGGACAGAAAATACCACATATCACCTGAAGCATTACCACCCAATAAAGCATACAGAGTGCAAGTCTCACACACCAGCAATTAGACCTATCCCCTGGAATAAGCAGCAAGGCTCTCAGAGAAACACCCTTAAGCAACAAACTAACATTACTGTTTGCTTCATGTTGTGTTTTTTTTTTTTAATGACAAAATACATGGTGCCAATAGTATCTTTGAAGGAATAATGTTAACTAATAATCAAAAAACTGATTTAAGGATTCCTGGCTGTAAACATGTTGCGAAGCAGGAATCATTGAGATTGAAGATTACACATTTAAAGAGATTATCTGTTTGAAGCCCTTTGTTCTTTTTCAGGTTCTGAATCTCCTACTTGTGAATTTTATATCGTGGTACGCAGCATATTATCTCATACATTAAAAATCATTGAGATAAACAATTTTGCCATATCACACGGCCCTACATCTGATGATACATGATGATTTACATACGTTATCCGGCAAAGCTTGCAAAAAAAATAACTGGTCAGCTGCAATGATCTTGCTGTAAACACATCTGACTGATGCAGTCACTGAACTGGGACACAGCTCGAGTGTTTTGGAGTACAGACTACAGCTGAAAACAAGACACTCCACTTTCATAGTAACCTAAATTTAGAAACAATTTATTATCATGCTGTTCAGTTTTATTTAGAGCATTAAACACCGCAGCCATTATGAACCAAACCACATTGTACATATTTTTCCTATCTGTTTGTTGCATAATTGATTACTATATCAGCTAATTCTCCACTTGACATCCATTAGATATCTCTTGCTGGGAGATATGACATAACTGGAAAGCCTGTATAGCTAAAAAAACAAAACTCAATGAATGTGCTTGAGTTGCATCACTGACCATGAAGCCCAGCTCTGACCAGCTGTCTTTTCCAATCACTTTGTACAACGACGGAAAAACAAATCAATAATTAAAAAAAAGCAAAAGACTTCAACATTATTTGTGCTAAAAATGCTCAAACATACATAGAGACGAGTTATTTAACAAGTTGAACAGCTGAGGTCCTCAGGCCACATCTAATCAAAACCTGGACTAGCAAATAAATTACTAATTAGAAAGCTGCTGTTGATTGCAGGCCTGACTCTTGATGAGAGCTGACTGTCCTTTCCGTGGTAAATATCATGCTTGTAATTAGATAAGGAGTCAAAGATCCTGTTGAATCAGGTAATTAATCAGTTGCTAGATTGTAGTAATGTGAAACACTATCTCCAAAGCGAGGACCAAAATGTGTTTACACATCAATGACAGTGTAGACAAGTTCTCTGTTGACACGGTTTGACACCACTCTGCGGTCTCTAAATTTTTAATGTAGCGAAAGACATTTAGAAAAACTAGATTCATGCGCTCGCTGTAGTTCGGTAATCAATTCCTACCTAAAGATATGATCATTGAAATGCAGAGAATCAAGAGTTATTACATAAAAAAATAGTCCACCTCCATTCTGTTCAGCTGCACTCTACAACTCCAGCTCATAAATGTAATTTCGCCTCCAGTCAAAGTACTAATTTAGCCATTGACTTCTTTTGCAGAAGCCAATAAATCATGCTCGGCAGAGTGTGAACCAATGATGCATATGGCGACTACCGCCTTCCAAAATCTATGGGTGATAAAAGTGTCAACAGGTTGCGGGCCATTACACAAACATCACAGGGCTGAAAGTACAGCAGTGTACGGCCAGCTGAGAGTTAAAAATATGAGGATATTGAACATTTAAATACAAAAAAAGGGTTAGGGTTATTGAGAAATAAGCCTGATTAAATGCTTTTTTTCAGGTGTTTTCAGTTATGAGGTCTTGGTTGGTTTTAAAATGATCTTAATCTCACTTAATATCACTGTCTTGGTCATTTGTGAATATATTTTATATATATTTTTTGGGTATTTTGGGTGACTGATATGGTTTCAAATGGGAAAAAAAAGGTAAATGCATCCACTGGTCAGTTCGCTCAAGACAGTCAAGTCATTTCCAAAAATCTGAATCAACTGCAGCCTTTAGGAGCAGGAAAAGAAAACAAAATATGAAAACTTATATCGATAGATATTATGCAGATGTATCTCCCGGCTGTAAATGAACTGCACACAACTTGTTCATGTTAACTAACCATCTGTGACTGCTTGACGCCAAAGGAAACCAAAGAGATTAGAAGAAGTAAGTTGTGTCCAACTTTTTCTGGTCAAAATACCCCCTCAACTATTTATTTTTTCAAATCTTTCCCTTCTCAGTCAAAGCTGATGGGCCTGGAGCATATTTTCTGTCACATGATTTCAAAATAGAGGGGCCTCTACTGCATTCAGCGTCAGCGGTGGGATATTTTATTTATACCTCATTAATTTTGATCACACAGAAAATTTCATGAGTACCCGCCTTAATGTAATTAGCGTCAATTTTGTTAAACCACAGAGCGGGCTTGATGTGAGCTTAACATACATCAGCTATATGTGTGGCAATCCAGTGTAGAGGCAAGGATAGCTGCAATGTCCAGTCCATGCAGTAAATAATGAATGGAAATGTATGAAAATCTCTGATCAGTAATGCCTGGGGAGGCATTGTGAGAAAGGGGAAATTATGACCTCCGCAACCTTGTTGTTTTGTCATCTCCCCACAAAGACTTAGAAGAATCCTTTTCCTCCACAGGGCATCAAAACAAGGGATTGTGTTTATCTCTCTGTCTCTATGGGTGACTTTATTAAAGACTAGTGGAATAGATGACTGGCATGTGGCTGGTGGCTGGCAGCTGGCAATGCATTTCTGAGGAGTTTAAAGAGATCAACGAAGTCTGGGGCTCTAAAGTCGCTGGTGAAAACACTTCAATCTCTGGGAGAACCTCACTTATAATTTCATCATATGCCCAGAGGAGCAACCTGAGAGAAAGTGCATCTTCTTTTGTTAACAAGCTAGATGTTTTCACTGTTTGCTCTCTGTATACTCATTGTCAAGAGGAGCCTTAAAGTGTTTGTGTTCACAAGCTAATTGGTGCTCACAGACAAAACGGTTTACCTTTGGCTCTGTCGTACCACTTGTCAGGTGTCTAAGTCTGACAGAAATCCACCTCTAGAGTATCATTTCTGCAACATTAAATAGTATTGTTACTGGTGTAATGATGCTGGATAATATAATAAACTTAATGGGTCTCAAACGTAATCAAACTAAAGCTGTAACTTCTGATTACAGTTGTTCAGTCACACATTTAGTCCGCTAGAGTCGATGACAAATGAAAAGTCACAAATCACGACTAACAAGAGCACAGTGTGGAAATTACACTGATGAATAACAGAGAAAATGTGGAGCTGTAAGCAGTAAATATTGGTATTGATCAAATATGTAAGCAATTAATTTTGTTTCTTGATTATCAGCTAATCATTTCCCCTCAGAATAGATACAAATGTAACAAGCTGACAGATGTATTGTAAATTATTACATTAACCAGCCTTTCTTAGCATCACATTACTGTTTTAATTGACTTAATAACAACAAAAACTAATATAATAACCAGATGCATTATTCCTCCTACTCTAAGAGGCAAATCCATTATTAGTTAATACTATCTCAAAACCTATTGATAAAGTAATAATAACTAAGCAATACAGCTGGATGATACAATCTAATATCAAAACCATGATAAATTGATAATAATAATAACAAATAATGTCAGTACATGTCATATATTTTGGACTTCTGGACTGGCCTTTTGGCTTACTGGATTGGTTGAACATCTGGTTATAACATTGTTCTGTTTAGCTATACTATATTTAATTATTTAATTCAGACTTTATTCATCAAAATTTGGGTTAGTAAGAGATTGAAAATGTCAGTAATTTGATACCTTTGGTTCATAATCTAGGCCTGCTGGATAATTAAATATGATCTGTAACTGCATTTCTTTCTTTCTTTCTTTCTTTCAGCCTAACTAAAGCAATGTTTCATTGTTTACATTAAAGTTATCACATCATCCAGCAGCTATTCATTCCACCATTTGTGTCTGTTTTAAGAAGGATCTCTTACAAACACTTATTAGCACAAACTTTTATGGAATGAACGGCCAAAAGGCGGCACTTAAAGCGTGTAACTTGTGCAAAAACTCTCTCTATTTCTGTGAAAACAGAACAGTATGCACCATTGCAGCATTCAGTCTCGGTTTAGACGTTACCAACACGCCAATTATTCTATTCCTGCCAATTCTTCTGCTGAATAAATATAGAGCTGACTGGCCACATGGTGCTGCGATAATCAGCCAAAATGCTTAGAAGTGGCAGCAATTCAAACAGACATAAATCATTTCCCATTTCAGGTAGAGTCAAGAAAATGAAATTCATCTCCTTATATCAACGAACTTCAATGGAGCTTGGGGAATATCAACTTTTTGGAAAAAGGTGTACATGACATGTAACACAGTTTTAATAATTACATAGCGCCGCTGGAGGACACGCTCTATTGAGTGCTATCCAGATACATTATTAATTGCTACACAGCTTGACCTTCATCCATTTTGCTCTTCTACCTATTTTCTCCTCTTCACTGGCTTTGTCCTTTTCATTTTACAGATCCTGATAATGTATGTGCCTGGTTGAATTGCATTATTGGTAAATGCCCTTTGTAATGGCCTGGCCGTATTCAACGCACAAGATCCACATAATGTATGTGCCTCGCTATCCTTGTTTGCTCTCCGGTTGTGTATGAGGATGTTGGTTTACCGCTGTTATGTCCACTTATCATGAGCTGTGTTTGAAAGGAGGTAAACAAGGAGAATATCTCTCTATCTGTGGCAGAAAATGAGCAAGTTCAACATAAAACTGTGGATGTGACAATTACAAGAAATCACAGTATCACATTTTATACCAGAGGGAGGACATGAAATATGCCAAAATACAACCACAGAGGCTACATTTTAGCTGATTGATCCCATGCTGATTTATAGTCGATCTTCCAGCAAGTTGCAATTTCACTGAGACATCAACTTCATGACATATCTAAATGGGCCTACAGGCTACAGGCACAAATAGCCGTTTATGCACCACTGAGAGCTCAAAATCTTTGTTTATCTGTGTTTTCTACGTTGTGATTTCAAAACTCTTGTAATCAGACAAACGCTGGACAAACAGTACAGCGACATTTACCTCACGTTGGTTGCGAAAGATTCGTTAAAACCGCATGACTTTGAAGTTGAAAGCAGACCTCGCCGATGCAGAATTGGGAGTTGAAGGTGGGAGTCAGGGTACAGAGCGTTTATTCCATCAACAATGTGCATGGTGAGGTGGGGGGTGATGAAGGGGGAGGAGGGGCGGCCGGGGGGGGGGGGGGGGAATGAGCAGGCTACGTGCCCTAGCTGATGATCAGTGCCTTGGCTTCATATTTGCAATTAGCGAAGGGGGGTGGGTTTGTTTTTGATTAAATCTCGGCTCTTATACTTCACTCAAGAGGACTTAATCACTTTTTATGTGGGCGTGCTTGATTGTCTGATTATCACCACATTTTGACCATGCTCCCTCCCAATCAACTCCTCTGAACGGCCCCCTTCTCTTCGATTGATTTGTAACAGTCACAGTAAACCCTGATGATGGAGCGCACCACTAATGACCATACATCAAGAGACAGTGATGAGGGGCGTGCTGAAGACGTGCCGTCGATGCACATCGTGGAGATCCGCCCTAATAGTTGTCCTCTATTTTGACATCTGCTGGGAGAAACAGAATGAATCGTTGTCTTCCCAGCAGGATGGTTGGCTTCTTGATGTACAGTAATGAGATTATTAAGAGTCTCGGAAGCAACTCTGACACTCATTTAATGGCTCTGCCTCTAACTGCTGTTAAAATTTGATATTTGAATGAGACAGAACTGGTCAGCACATCAGCTTTAGGAAACATGAAGTTTCTGCCTTGTTTTCTGACAGCGAGTGAAGGCGAATGGTTTTAGTCTCAAGTGTGTAAATGGTGCTAATATGTTTGAACGTCTCAGCCTGTGGACAGAGGAATGCACTTTGGAAATTATACATGCCTGCACAGACAGCAGACATGAGCTTCGAGTGTTATTTTCTGCATTTGCTGAATCAATGGAAGTGGAAGAACTCAATTCACTTGGTTTTCTTTAGGCTTTTTTTTTTTTTTTTTCATCTTTTTAGTCTATGAAAGTGTGACCATATCAAGGACACAGCATTAAAGATACATTTCTATCCCTGACTGCATAATGATGAGCCTTTCCAAACAAAGACTGTTGAACTTAACTCCTTATAAAACTGGTGAGGGAAAAAAAAAATCAATGAATCTCTTTTTCACAGAAAACTGAATGTACACTTGAAAAACTGACTCAATGAAACTACTCTTATATAATCAGTAATTATTTAAAGCTACGCTAATCTTAAAACTTTTTAAGGTAGTAAAATTGTGATTCCAACTTCTTCAATGTGAGAATTCACTTCTTTTCTGTGTTTTATATCATTGTAAATTGAATATCTAAAGGTTTTGGGGACTGTCGGTTGAACACGTCAAGCAAATCTGAAGATGTCAGCTTGAGGTCCGGGAAACAGTGATGGGCTTTTTCACACAATCGATTCATTTGCTCATCAAAACCAATATTTAAAAGCTTAATCGATGATGAAAAACAAATCTTAAGTTGCAGACACGCATGTACTTCCACACCCATGTGTGCACGTTTCAGTTAAATAAAAATATCTCAGTGTCTAACACAGTAAGTATCTTATTCCTGCCATTTCCAGAATGTCTCTCTTTCCATCAACGCCATGTAACAACACTAGCTGTGAAATGTTCCTTGTTATTTCATATAACACTTCACTGGTTAAACACTGAAAACATTCCAATCTACATACACTTGTTTCCTGCATGACAAAGCGTGGGTGAAAAGCAATTTTATGTAAAAACCTCACTTCACTTTTTTTTTTTTTTTTTTCCATTCCCACTGTTGAGCTATTACTGTACATACAAGACAGTTGCCTGATTCTGTCACAGCACAATCCATTTTTAGATGTATGAATAAAACATTTAGGCACCTTTCTTAGAGGTTGCCACTTTGCTCTGCAAATAAACACAGGATAAAACAAGGGGTATTCCTCCTAGTTTGGGTTGAAGTTCCCGTTCTGTCAAATCTAACATTATTTACTGCATATTTTAGCAGCAGCTAGACACCAAATGATGGTACAATTCAAGGTTTTCTGACCAAGGATTGAGAGTTTGTGCAGCTTTTTATCCAAAAGCTGCACAACATCCTCCAACTAAGTTACAGCAGACATTTCACTGCAGTTCATATTCATTCAGGGTTTGGGGATTTGCATCGTCTTCTAAAAATTACCATCCAGTCTGTAACCTGCCTGACTACTTCAAAGCGCCATGCTGAGCTGATTGACACGAAGACATTCACACCTCCCTTTGGAGGAGTAGGTTGTCTCCTGTCTCATATCTAGAGAAGCCCTGTCCCCTACCAAGCATTTGCGTCTCACTCATGCACAAAGCTGTCATTTCCCAAATGCATCAGCCCCCCCAGAAAGGTGTCATTGGGGATTACGGCATACCTCAGGGGGATTAAAAATGTTCTTGACAGGCTGGCCGCTTCACTTATTCCCAGAAGTCGCTCTGTGCTATCCTTTATGTGAGAACGTTAGTAAAAAAAGTACACATAACATTTCCAGCTGCCAAGGCCAAGTGAAACATAGCGGTATGCATGTGTTATGTTTGACCTTGCAGATTTCTTAGCATACGGGTGCTTTTTATATTGACCGTGCAATAATTAGAATTCCATTTCTGTTTGCACTATTTATCACATACCTTATCGTTTAATGCCTATTTCAAAACTTGACATATTTTTTGATGAAATCAATTATCGACAAAGAAAGTGTTGGCAATTCCCTGTAGTAGATCTGCTCATTTGCTGCTTGCTAATGTCCAGAGTTTTTAATCAAGCAAAGGGAGGAAGAAAAAAAAAAACAAAAAAAAAATAATAATACAGAGCAGTACGTGCCTAGTGCATTAATCCTCCCCCTCCTCCTCCTCCTCCTCCTCCCCCGTCTTTGTCTAATTAAGGGTCATTCTGTCTCCTGGCCACATTAGGACACTGCACACCAGTCCCAACCCACATAATTAAATGTTTTTTGTGCTAACCATCTGGAGACCTCATCTCTTTAAACACGCATGTCAAATTGATTCCTTAATAATGTTTATGTTTCTTCTCAGTGGTTTATTATCATCCAGGATTAGCTGTTTATGTTTGTTTTGCTTTCATCAGCAGCACTCACCAGACACACACATATATGCACACGCATGCACACACACACACACATAGAGAGAACAACAACACCCTAAAGGTAGGAGTAGAGCTAGCAATCAGCCAGCAAACCAAACAATCATAAACTTCAAAGCAGTGGATGAATTTAATGTTAGAGTAACCACGTCTTCATGCTGTTAGTGCATCGACAAACTGACGCTTTGAATGTGCAGCAAATATCGCTGCTATCATATTGTCTGATTCTCAGGACACGACGCTTCATAAATGCTGAGGGATTGTTTTTGTTGGCTGTGGGATTTTATGGTTCATTCATGCATCAAATAATATTAGCAAATACATGTTTCACCAACAAATAACCTTTTTTTTCTCTGCTTTGTCAGGCTAGTAAGGACATTTGTGATTAAAACCCCAGGTTTATTCAATAAACAGACTTTTGAGGTGGAAAGTGATATTTACTCTTGCTGTTCTTTTTCCCCTCACGCCCTTTTTTTCGAAGCATGTCATCCCTATTTTCTTTCTTTTTCCCTTCAAATCATACAGTTGTTGAAATACAGACATATGTGCAGTCAGAGGAGCGTTCTGCCTTTCTCATTCTCTTTCTCTCGGAGTGCAGTTGAGGGGATTAGTCTGTGCCTGAGTGCCTAGAATAATGATCACTGCAGCGGAGAAACACATTTTCACATTTCAGGAGATAAGGGCAGGCAATCTGCAAGCAGAGGACTTAACCAGCTCCCTGTGGCTTATTGTGGAGCTAACAGAAAAGTCGCCACCAACCGCCAACAACCGAGCTGCACTGTACCCTCAGCAAGAAGAACACCCACTACTATTACTACTATTACTACTACCCTACACGTCCCCCTCCGCCTCCCCCTTGACCTGCAGCCCCATCACTGCCAAGAACACTGTGTCACAACAGCCTGACTATCAAACTGCTCTAAGTGTAAACTCATGTCAGTCTTGTCAGCATCACTGCTAGACTAAACAAACAGTATTCAACATGTACTGTAAATACATCACATCTAATTGCTGTTCCCCAACAGCCCATTGTGTCCCTACACTCTGTCACTACAACCATTAAAGCGGCGCTACTTAATGTAAGATCACTATCGAATACGTCTCTCCTAATCAGTCACCTGATTATTAGTCATAAATTATCATGTTTCTTACTGAAATTTAGCTTGATTTGAATCACAGAGTGGCTGTTCTTACTGAGTCAGCACCCTTGAATTTTAAATTCATTGATGCTCCCAGAGTTGATAAGACAGGAGGAGTAGTAGCTGTTATTTTTTCAGATTTATTTCAATGTAGGCAGGTATCATTTGGAGACTTTTCATTGTTTGAATATCTTGCTGCTGTATTGAAATGTTCCCCTCGTGTTTTACTCCTGACTGTGTACACAGACTGCCATGCATATTCTAGTAGTTTCTTTGATGAGTTTGCTGAACTACTGTCCATAATCTCTATGGAATATGACTGTCTGTCTATATCAGGAGATTTGAACATCCATGTTGGCAACCCCAACCATAACGATGCCAAAGAAGTAAACAACTTACTTGACACCTTTGGACTGTCTCAACATGAATCCAGGCCCACCCACAACCAAGGGCATACCTCGGATTTATTTATCACAAGGGGTTTTAAATCATCATTTGTTGCGGCTATTGATGTTGCTCTGACTGATCATCTTTGCATTTTCTTTGAAATGTTTATTACTCCTGACATTCATTTTAGATTGAAAACTAGTGCACTGTTTGCAGAAACTATTTCTACTACCTCAGCCTCTGTTAATGATCTCTTAATTAATTTCAATTCAATAATTGTGAATGTTTTTGATGTCATTGCTCCTGTAAGGATGATATCAACTTCTGATAAGCAAAAAGCACCGTGGAGAAATGCTGCAACTGTAAAAATCCAGAAAAAAGAGTGCCGGAAAAGAGAGACTTCATTCCTACAATCTAGATCGGAAAAGTGCTAGACAATCGTTCTTCTCTGATATCATCAACAAAAACATTAATAATGCACGCACTCTGTTCACCACTGTTAGGCTGACCAGCAACCCCAGCACAAATAGCTCCTGAACTCCTATCTGCCGATAAATGCAATGAGTTTGCCTCCTTATTTAGGGATAAAATTCAAAACATTAGACAAACTATCAATAGCTCCATGTCAAACAAAAATGTGTCACCACTACATCTGTATAAAAGTAACTTGATAAACATGACCCAGTTTAATGCCATTGACTACAGAACTCTTGAGGAAACTGTACAACATCTTAAGCCTTCAACATGCTGCCTTGACACTCTGCCAATGAGCTTCCTTAAAAATGTCTATAGCTGCTTGGCGACAGACTTACTGCAAATAGTTAACAGCTCCCTCCTATCAGGCATTTTTCCAAAGGCCTTAAAAACCGCAGTTATTAAGCCTCTACTAAAAAAGAGTAGCCTGGATGCTTCTGTAATTAGCAACTACAGACCCATATCAATTCATAGATAAAACAATCGAGAAAGTTGCAAAGTTAACAACCTTTTAACCTCAAATAGTATCTGAGATGAATTCCAATCAGGTTTTCGACCCTGTCACAGCACCGAAAATGTTCTTATTAAGGTTCTAAATGACATTTGCATGAACATTGATTCTGGCAAAATTTCAATCCTTGTGTTACTGGATATTAGGGCTGCTTTTGACTGTTGAACATTCAATACTATTAGACAGACTGGAAAACTGAATTGGACTCTCTGGCATGGTCTTAGATTGGTTCAGGTCATATCTGCAAGAAAGGGACTATTTTGTTTCCATTGGTAACTACAAATCTGAGCAAACTAGCATGATGTGTGGGGTACCTCAAGGTTCAATTCTGGGGCCTCTTTTATTCATTATTACCTCTACATGCTCCCACTAGGCCTCATTATGTATAAGACTATCAAATCTAAATTTTAACACCCACATAAAGTCAATAACAAAACTGGTCTATTATCATCTTAAAAATATAGCAAGAATCAAAGGATAAATGTCCAAACAGACCTTGAAAAACGAATTCATGTTTTTATTTCTAGTAGGTTAGACTACTGTAACAGTCTTTTTTCAGGCCATCCCAAAAAAGCACAGAGGAAGCTACAGCTCATTCAGAATGCTGCTGCTGGAGTTCTGACAAAAACAAAGAAAGCTGAACTTATTATACCAGTTCTCAGGTCCCTGCATTGGTAATGCATTGATGTGCTATAGAATTGAATTCAAAATACTACTTGTCAAAAATAACTTGCCTATAAATCACTTAATGGTTTTGGGCCAAAATACATCTCAGACTTTCTTCCATCCTATATACCCAATAGACTTCTTCATCAGGGACCAGGCTGATAACTGTTCCTAGGCCTAAAATGAAACATGGTGAAGCCTCATTAAGCTATTATGCTACACATAACTGCCCCAACTCTGGCTACTTCTAAAAACAGGTTAAAGACTTTATGTTCACCTCTTCCTTTAATTGTTGCTAATAAATGCACTATGACTCATAGCTGCACACTGACTTTTATTCTTTTTTATGTCTTTCACACATTGTTTTTATCTTTTCATCTTTCTATGCTAGCTCATTTTTATCTATTTTATGTAAAGCACTTTGAATCGCCTCTGTGCATGAAATGTGCTATACAAATAAAATTGCCTTGCCTATGTTTTTTTCACTGTGAGAGACATCAAGCTCTCTGAAATGACACTAAAATTACATTCATAAAATTCTCTTAACTATGAAGCACACTGGTTTACTCTATCCCCATTGCACTACTGCCCAATTTCTTACTGTGGTGGTTCATTTCCCAACAAGAGATCAAATCCAGATTCATTTCCCACCGAGAGACCAAATCTAATGTTTCAGTTCAAAGACAGCTTCATGTCGAGGTCTATTCTCACTTTCAAACTTAATCCAGTCTTGCGTAGCTGGCTTCCCAGAGTGGTAGACATGCTGTGAGGCACCCCTTAATCACAGAGAATAAAACATTTTTTGGACATTATCATGAGAGAAATTCCGCCGGACATTGTAGTGATGGAAAAAAACACACATCTTCACAAATGAACCTGAATTTACCCATCAGAAGTATGTACAATGCTGATGTGGCAATCGGCCTCAATAGAACAGCTTGCTACTGCTATAACCCATTTCTCAATAAACAAGAGGAGACACAAAAATGCTAAGTAAGCTGTTCAAAAGCAAGTTCCCCAGGATCAAAAGATTCTTTTTTTTTTTTTTTTTTTTTTACAGTTGCAGTCAGTTCAATGAAATCCTACCTTTCCCACATACTGCGCATCTGGTCCCATGTGTTCTTCTAAAACAAAGAATTGGTTCCAGATCCAGCCACGCTTAGGCCTGTGGTGCACCTCCGTCTCCCCGTTGGCCAGTTTGGTCTGGTTCTTGGAGGGCACTTTGGCGGGGACATGGTGGCTCGCCCCATAGCACCTCTGGATGAAGCAGAGGCAGACCAGAAAGGGACAGATACAGGAGGTGGTGGATATCCTCATGGTGGCGCACGTGTCTGTAAAATTATCCCTGTGTTCCAAGGTGGCAAGCTCCTCCCACCACCGCCGCCACAGCCGCCACCACTAGCCACCGCTGCAGGTCCGTGAAGTAGTCCAGGCAAACGAGGAATCTAAATCCAGACTATGGAAACAGTGGTCCCGGTAAATCCTCTAAGGTTCATGGCCCAAAGCCGAAGGTTTAATAAAAAAAAAAAGAGCCAGATACATTTACATTATGGAATTTCTCAGGCTGTGAGACGTTGTGTAAATGAACGTGAACTTCTGGGTAGTTCTACTAAGAGCAGAGGTTAATCCCGGAAGCCATTCTGGATTTCCTGGGAAAGAGAAGAGAGGAAACAGAAACAGAGATTAATTTGATGGATATTAGAAGCTAAATGTCCACTAATTCCCTCCAATTAAATTGCGACTCATAAATCCTTACAGATGAGGACATGCACTTCAAACTGGTTGACTGTGATAAAGTACAAAGAGGCAACAAGAAATCTCTGTTCAGTATTCAGGACATTTTTGCAATTATGCAAATGATACAAACAAGTTTAGACTTGAGGAGTTACATTGCTATTAAAAGGTTGTCCATGCCTATAAGGTCAGAGCGTGGTTGGTGACTGATACTGCCCTGTGAGGTCAGAGTCATGTATCAGAGCAGTGCAGCACTGGCTGTGCTGCCAAAGGAGTTGGCTTTATTAAAAAAATACCTAAATAAAAGGTTTGATTTGGGTGTTTTAACATGGCCGGGGCATGCTGCGAGGCTTAGTGTGTGCCTCAGCATGGTGAATAATAAGTGTGGAAGGAAGAAATACATTTCCTATGATAAGGACAGACATCAAGCCACTCAAATGTAAGGCATGGGGTGATTTTTAGAAGGCAGTGGAATGGAAACGACAGAAGGAAACAGTTTTTTAAATCAAAATTACATATTGAAGATGGCATCGAATTGGTAGAAATAACAGCAAGCACTGTTGAACCCCTAAGTTAGTGAGCATTTCAGATCAAGCTTCCAAGTCCTGCGGTCAGAAGAATGTGCACTACACCTGCATGTGCAACTCAGTGGTCTCTAAAGAGAAGCTGTTATGGAGAATCATCTTGTTTTAAGGTGGATTTTAAAGTAAAATGTGTTATTTAAGTGTTGCTGAAGCATGAAGCTGGCACTCCCCACTGCTCACCAATTTGTTTTTCTATGCTATGAAACTGCACGCAGAGTATGCCAAGTGTCCTTGGGAATAGATCCCAACAAATACATTGATTTCATCTGGCAATTTCATACAGATAAATCTGTATAAGCATTAAAAATGAAAGTAATGGAAACCGAAAGACGTGCTTGAGCTATTTTATTAGCAGGGTCGCAACTATATAGTTTGTCCTCTGTTGGCAACACACTGATCACCGGGAGTTACTTGAAAGCCTCACACAACTCACAGAGCAGAACGGAGTCTGCATTTGTGAGTCTGTTAGGTGTCTTTGTGGCAAGGTGCTTATTTACGTGTGAAATACATGATTTGAATTATCATAAACCTTGCCCTTTCATTTGACCTTTTTGTATAAAGTGAATAAGCCTGACATCGGTCGAGCCAGCTTATTTAGTCAGCCACTACAGTCAGTCACCTAGTCTCATACAGTACACTCAACAGCACAGTAGTTGAGTGTTGTAAAGCCTGTAGACAACCTTCAATTTACGTTTATTTATTAAACAGTCAGTGAGACAGTTCTAATGAATAAATGAGCCTAAATGGTAAATGACCCTATCATTTTCACCCATGTCAGTATAATGCTGACAGCCACTATAAAAAAAAAAATTGCACATGCTTGCAGTTTATCTGTTGTTGTTAAATTAGTTCCCTAGTTTGTAACAGCACTAGAAAATGCCACGGCTTGTCAGTAGAGTGGAATATAGCTGAGGGTTGTAAAGTGTCATTCTGCCTAACTGACGTAGCGGTAAATGCTGTATATTCATGTCTTGCATGTCAGTGTGTGCAGTTTCAGTGGGTGCATTGGATTCATACATGTCTGATTTTCACTGTAGATATTATACCGGAAGTTTAAAAGAAATACACATGTGCCAAGCCATCCATCCCTTTCAGACAGACATGAAGAGACTATTGACTATTCTCAAATGTATGACCGAGGGCACTGACTCACATCTCTGAAAACAATAAATTGACCACAATTAAAAACTAAATGGTTAATTTCTTGCATGAAAAAGCAAACTGCTTTAGCTGAAATGGCTTCTAGTGAAACTGAACAACTTTTGGTAAAATATGTCATTAATGCACTTCACAGACATAATCAGTAATTTCAGTAGTTGAAAACCAACTACCTGTGTTTACAAGTGAAGCTAGAGTGATTCATGTGAAAAGTGTAAGTCTAAACCACAAAAAAGTAAAAAGTTTCACCTTTTTCCATAAATGATAATTAATAACAAAAGAACAACCACAGTCTCAAATACTATTTGACTTACAGCAGGAGAGTTGGTCCAATATTCAAAATGCTACAGTAGAATAGCAGCTTCGTGGGGATTATAACGAGGACAAACACATGTATTTGATATTTAATAGGATATAGGAGCTGACAGACTTCAAAGGCTGCTGCTCTCTATCTCATACAATGCATGTGACAACATAAGAGAGAAAAGCTAAAACGAGACATTAATGCAACTTACGACTGTCACATACTTTGAAGGATAATCACCGCATTATTTTTTATAAATATAAATATTTTACATATATATGGATTAAGATGTGCTTAGAACCCCTGACTAATCCCCATGTTTCAAGTATCTCTACATTCAAATTATGCAGCTCAACTATAGAAGTTGGTGATGTTGACTAAGTGCGGTGGTTGTAATGTGTAATACCTACTGCCAGCCACGCCACCGAAAGGGAGGGCAAAGTCTGTTCCACATCCACTTGGATTAAACCAGCAGAGGATAAATATTCAGCCACACACTAAACATGTGTAATCTGGGACAAGATTCTCATCTGCATAGGTAGAGCGACGCCCAAATCCTGCTTCCCCTGCACTCTTTCTGTAACTGCACAGACGACTACACAGTCAAAGCATCAGTGAGACAATCGTGGTACCTGAGTGAGTCAGACTCTGTGTCAGAATGAGAATATCTTTTCCAGTGGTTTCACTTTCGCCTCCTGGGGCTCTCTTCAATCAGTCTCCTAATTGTCTGATTATCATGCTGATTCTAAGCAAAATACATTTCAGGGAGCCATGAAATCAACAGCATCTGGCTCTGTCAATGGAAATAATTTCCCCCTTTTATGATGATGATATTGTTTTGAGCAGCCTTCTGCCCGTGGCGTGTTTATATACAGTATGTGCAGCACTTAACAGGATGGGTTATGCATAGTGGCAGCCAAGGAGATTTTGGCAAGATGCATGCAAAAGTGGCGACATTTACATGCACATGGAAGTCAGTTTTGATTGATTTGTAAATGTAATGATTTGATTTGAATATGAAGTTTAAATTAGGACCAATCTGCTAAAGATGCTTGTTGTAATCATATGTTAATTTTAAATATTCTGTTTTCTTATTCTCAGTGAATCTCAATGAATTTATCCTACTAACAAGTGTATAAAAAACTATTTAAAAGACATCACTGAGCCACGTCATCGCACTGGGTGACATGTTCCTTCATTACCATGCATGTGTGCAATATAATTTATTTTGAGTCAATCCCATATACATTTAACATGATGCGCCAGATGGTTCGTTTCACAGAACCATCTGAGAAGTTGTCCTTGGAAACTGTTTGGGAAAAGAGCAGGCACTTTCAAAAAATACTTGGCAGGTGACTGGATGAACCATCTGTCTATCACCGTCTATCACGTCTGTCTATCAAGGGGCTATCGCTTCTCGCTGTCATCACACCTAAATTGTAGCTGCCAGTAGTTCTAGGATGCTGGTTAGTACGAACCACTGGTGGTTCAGCCACAAGCGCATAACTCGAAGCTTAGATGGATTACTAGATGGTAAACATACACTGTCCTGCTGCCTTAAATACTCACTACAGTATTGAATGTGTATTAATCCACCACAGAAAATAGTCCCCAACAAATGCACTATTTATTCCTGTTTGGGTAAGGTTTGTTAAAAACTACAGTGCCCAGCTTGGGGCTGAGTGTTACAGACAAGAGTGAGGAAGTTATAAAATACTGAGAGACACTTGAAAGAATTGTTGGTTTTTGTCTTTTTGTGGGACTTGTTTGAAGAAAAGACACATCTTTTCACTTTTTTGATTCACCATGTGTGTGAAGACTCATACTAGGGCTGAAATGATAAGTTGTTTGATCAATGAGTCGACTGACAACAAAGAGTTTTCATGAATCATTTAAGTCATTCATCATTATATTACAGACTCTCAAATCTGAGCATTTTGTTGGTTTCCTCTGTTATTGTTTTTCATTAAAGTTTTCATTGAATTAAATACTTTTGCTTTTTGGACTGTTGGTCAGTAAAAGCAAGCAATTGGAGGATGCCATGTTGGGCTCTGGGAACTTGGGATGGGTGTTTTTTGACATTTTATAGACAAAATAATTGATCACTTAATCAAAATGAACTAGCCAATAATGAGCATATTAACTAGTAGCATCCATAACTCAAAACTTCTCCTGCAGAGCCGCTGGATCATTCCCTTCCTTCTTCCCAACACCCCCAGTGGTATAATCAATCTTTTCTTATGTTTTTTTTTTTTTAGTATTGGTCTGTGGCTTGGACACCATAGGCAGACAGAAATACTGTGTTTCCATCTCCTGTTTTATTCATGGACACAGGAAATCTCAATTGCAGGGAATAAACTAGTCATGTAAACAATTTAAATTAAATAAGACCTTAGCCGGAATACAGCCAACACTCCTCGCACGTAACCACAGCCGCTGATGACACTGCAGCATGTGAAACACTTAAATAGGCAGGAAGATAAAATGAGAGACAACGAGAGAGAGAGAGAGGGAGAGAGATGTTGAGAAAGCAACAGAGATGCGCCTCAATTCAGCCCGGCAGAGAGGGAGAACAGGCTCCTGTCGCCTGCCACTAATAGCTAATGTTTTGGGCTCCTGCTGAGAGCTCACCCACTGCATTCAATTTCACAGCATCAGCTTTCTGTCGATGTCAAACACCAGATAGCAGAAGACCGGGGTGGGTCAAAACACATATCACTGAACCACTGTTCTATCCTCAGAACAAAGATGGCCAGTCAGAGAGAGAGACCACCACAGCCAAAGAGACTCTTGACTTTTCACCTCACCTGAAAGTGTATAAAACATTTTCCACTCATTTATAGGAGCTGGTTGGCTGCCTGTAGTCTCAGGCGATGTTAACTGAGCTGAGGTAAGCAAACGAGAAGGTTCAAGTGAGTACAGTACGACATAAACAGCAGAGGAGAGAATTAGTGACGCAGCAATATGCATTTATGTGAAATTAGACTGTATACTGACTGAACACTGTCGTGAAAGGATCCTGAATTTATTTATTTTCCTTTGTTGTTCCTGCTGAATAAGAATGTGCTCTCTCCATGAACCTGTTATAATAAAAGCTAAAATGGAAGCCGACTATAAAAAATGTATTTGGCATAATAGATGCGATATGTAGTTTAGTCTGTTGTCAAAAACAATCATTATGACTTTATTTTTTACAGCATGTGGCTTTATAAATATATTTTGTGCAGACTGTAAGAGAGAGAGGTGGCAGAATTTGATTTAGTGTACATATTTATGTATATACTATATATTTACATGTGTAAGTTCATCCAACTCTAACTTTGTTACCACTGCATTTCATCTAACAACGATATTTAATATCTATTTTTAAGTTGTCTCCATGGACTGTTACAAATTTGGCTCTGTTAACTGGTACCCCAAGAACCTGTGTTACATTGTGATTATAAGCACTTGTAGACTGAATTATCTAGGTTACAATTGCTGTATATTGCAATTCAGTGACAGTAATAACAGCCACTTTTGTCAGAACTGCAAAAAAAAAACACATTTCATTGATCTGTACCTGTTCTAAAAATAAGCGCTTTTTGCCTGGAGTCTATTGGGTGATTTGACCCAGCTCATTGTTTGTGAAAGGAAGCAGATTAGTCTGATCAGCTTCACAAGTGGGGCAATCCTCTGAATGTGCGGCACACCCTGGAGGTTCCACGAAATTGGAGGAGACAAATAGGTTGGAGAGAGGTGCCAGTGATTCAGAGGTTTAGCCAAGCAGACAAGTATTTCCACAATGCCATCTTATTACAAAACACATAGGGAATCATGGCTGAATGAATTGTTTTAGTTGTACGTTTCCTACATAAAGAATCTGAGCTTGTGTACCCTTTTCCCATGCAGCTCCGTCTTAGGTTTTGTGAGATATTTTTATACCATTGTGTTTGTTAGCACCACCGACTCCTGATGTTATGAAGATTCTGTCCAGACAGCCACATAAAATAGTGTTCACAGATGTAAACTGTTCTGAAATATCACACTTGTCTACTGCTGGCCATTGAGCAGCTCTGAGCACCTCCCTGGAGAGTTATTTCTAAATCCGAAAAACGCCCTGAGATTCAGACCAGCAACCCCACATGGCCACACATTTACTTCTATAACCTTCATACTGCCCAAGTCCAGAGTTAAATACACTCATCTTCATAAATCTATCTCATTTCCAGCTCATTCACACTACAATAATACTGCTTTTACTGAAAAGTCACACAAAGTCTATATCAATTTGAGTAGTTTTTTCAGGAGAAAATGATTGACATTTTTCTCTCTCATAGCTGACTCAAGCACATGTTCCAACACCTGCAAGAATATGACTTTGATCACATTACGTAACCCGGGGATGGTCGGCAGAAAACAACCCCAAGATCATCTAATAATCATGACCCTGCTCTATGGATAACACTTCCCTCGCCTCTTCTTCTTGTCAAACCGAGATCTGAAGATCTGAGAATAAACTCTCTTTCTTCTTGCCTAGTGATGAGGGTGAGAGTAATCTAGTTTTATGGCTACAGACAGTCAGACTGTCCAAGAAACATTTTAAATCAAGGTGTAGCCATGAAATAAAGCAAAAAAAACACACTTGGCTGTCAGACACTAAGAGTATAAGAACAGTTAAAGCCCACCTTGTAAACAGTCTAGGAATTACAGAACACTAAACCTACAATTAAGCATCTGAAGCTTGAAAATATGACATATTGTAAAAATTAATCCACCTATTTTCTCTCTCTTGTATACATACAAATCGAAGAAACATAACAGACAAATGGTCCAACCTCATATTTCATTTCTTTTTCCAACACTTGTGGGTAATTAAAAGCAATAAGCAGCAGGTTTTTAAACACAGATTAGGCCTGAAGGTAATTAGGCCCATTGCAGTAATGACTCCCACTGAGTCAAATGGGCAGGATGGTGTGTCAGTCACCCCCTCCCACTATGTCTCCCAAAGTCAACAGCGACTTGTCCTTCCAGTACACTACCCTCCAAACGCCATCTGTCCTAACCCTCAGCTTTGATTACCTCAAAACCGAAACACACCATCCTCTTCACACTGCTCGGCAAGGCAAAGGTTGCCGTGATGAGAGCAGGAAGCCTCTGATGGTCTCATCTCCTCATGTTTACATGCCAAGTTAAACAACCTTAATTATCTTTGAAGGAGTTCTTTCACATTTTTTTTTTTTTTTTCTTGGTGTCAAATTAGAAAACATGCCTGCACTCGTCAACCTCACTATATGTTGTTTGGCTGCTTAATGAGAGCTGGGTGGAAGATGGAAAATGTCCCATCTGTTGTGTGTTTAATGGCAGGTTTCTTGAGCTCTCATCATACAGCGTGAGTGCCAGGATGGAGCAGACAGCACCCATCTGCTGGCCACTGCAGGGAAAAAACACAGTTTTTCAACTGGCATCATCATCATCTCTCACCACTCTCACTGCAGCGCTGCTGCACAACATCCAGACAAGGGTAGTGGATGTAGTAGCCCTACATCAAAGCATTTGCCAGAAGACTAAAATGCTGAAATGTGTGATTGTTTTCAGCGTCAGTTAATTTGTTGATTATTTTTTTCTGATTAACCAATTCATTGTTTGCCAAAGGTGACATCTACAAATGTCTTGTTTTGTTTGACCAAAACCTAAAGATATTAAATCTACAACAATATAAAACAGAGAAAATCAGGAAATCTCCCATGTAGAAGCTGGAGATACTGTAATTTTTGACTTATGTGCTATTTAAATGACTTCATGAATTATCAAAATTGTTGGTTCTTAATTTTCTGTCAATTTCTTGTTTTGGGCAACATGGCAAATCATCCTCACAATAGTAATAAGAATTCCCCATTATCAGTTCACTGCATATAATAATATGGCACATGCATGCAAAATCACAAATAGGAGCATCAAACTACCTTTTATGCATCACATGAGGCAAAACTCTTCATACAGTATGTGTGAGATGATAAACTTAAATAACTAGTTGTATTAGTTTTACAGCTTGCTCAAATCTGTAGAATGATGACATAAGATCATCAACTACAGTCAAGAAACCATCATGTTTAAATTTCTTGTTTTGCCCAACCAACAGTTTAAAACTTAAAGGCTTCCTGTAGAGTTTTTGACCACTATTAATGCTATTGAGCTATGCTATCTGTTGGTATCTCATGTCTATGTCCTGCCAATAGTTTCACACTATTTCGCTGATCAACAGTTATGGTGGAGTGGAGTCAAGAAATGGTGGAATGCACCAGCTAAGGCAGAAAATAAGTCTGCTATCAATCCAACATGGCTGTAAACCATGTAAATTTCAGTTTCTGCCAAAATACATTCAACATGTTTATCAGAAGCTGGTAGAAGCAAATGATTGGCATACTGGCTTCAGAAATGATTATTCTACTATCAAATTGTTCCTGCTTAAGTTCCTGTCCATCCACTAAGCATTTCAGCACTACTTCAATGAGCTTGTAGTGCTTTTGGGATTTAAAACATCCTGTGGCAAATAGAACAAGAGAAGAAGACACAAAGTGGATTCAGAATGGAAATGTATTCATATAACCTACAGTACTGGGTTCTCTTCATGTCTGAGAAGTCTAAATTCGGGTTGAGGCTACTAGAGTTTGACGGGCTTCACCATTTCACACATGCTAAAACACACAGAGCAGGTAGGTTTTACAACTAGGAGAGGGCCCCTGTGCTCTCATCCACAAAGTAGAGCTGAGGCTATTCGCATTAGCATTTCATACACAGATAAGCTTGCTTTCTCGCTGCCAGGTAGATTCCCTCATGAGAGGATGAAGTGTGAGAGATTTGGGGGTTTCGCAGATGCTCACCACACTGCTTTTCAAGTGCCCACAGAGACTCGTGGGTGGGGGTGGGGGGGTGGGGGTAGCAAGAGACTAATATGCCACATCATAGTCCAAGAAAAGAATAAGCTGGTGATGTAGACGGCACAGACAGAGATAGGGAGGAGTAGTTGGAGGGGAGTGTTTACAGTATGCTGTGTGGACTGGAGAGACTGATGTTTTCATGCTGATGCTTTTTTTCTTTTTTACATCACTAGCGTGGACGCTTGAATTCACACTATTGTTCTTCAAAGCTTTATTTATCATTCCTCTGTATGTTTTTCAATCACCAACTACTTCTGTATACTTGCACCTGCAGAAACCATTAAAATATATATAATAGTGTATGACTTACTGTTTGTGTGTAACTGGTTACCAAAATTTTAAATGCACTGAGCGGGGCATAACTCTTGGATGCTTAGTTCGATTGCAACAAAATTTAGGAATGTTGTACGCATAGCCACGCTGCACAAGTGTGTAACATTTGATACAGTTCTACCCACAGGGGGAGCTTCTGTTATATTATAACATGATATTTCTACAATTCTGTTGTCTTTAATGAAATGAAAGTTGGTACACAAGTTCTCCATGAGAATATACACAGCATGGCACCAACAGTCCAACCTTGTGACCATAAGTGAAACACTACCAGACTACTTATTAACTGCCATATCTCTTAAATGTAATATTCCATGGTAACCAAATTCAGCAAAGTTGTACAGATGGGCAAGTCTGTAGCGTTTGATATAACTTCACCTGTAGGTGGCGCTAGTAGATTTTAAAAAATTGCTGCTGGAGCAGCAGCTTGCAGTGGCAGCAGCAGTAGTGTGTATTGTGCAGAATGTTTATTCCATGCAATTAATACTTTCTTTCTAACTACTTATGACAGTACAGAAGGTTTATTCCAACCAAACACAACTTTTGTTTGCAGGTCTCAGCTCTTTAAGCTAATTCCTTTTTTTGTCCCAAAGTGTTTAGCAATTCAGTTCATCTGTCTGCTATCTATACAAATAATTTCTGCCTTCAGCCTTTTCAGGCAATTCATGTCAATTTCCAGCTTTTACAGTATTACAGTTTAGCTTTCAGCAATTTTTCTGTCTTTTATCAACTCTCAGCTTCTGTAGGTAATGCAGTTCAACTTCCAGTTCTGCCAGTTTTACATTTTTCAGCTTTAAGGTTTTTCAGCAGTGCAGCGCAATGCATTTGGGCTTTCAGCTTTTTCAAACAAAATTAATTTCAGATTTCTGCGTCTTTCAGCAATGCTTTGTGATTTATTTCAGCTGTAAGCATTCACATGCATTTTGCTTTTATCTATACCATGAAAAGAAAACAAATAAAGCATCTATTAAAAGAGCGCATTTCTGGGCAAAATGAGAATCATGACTTTCTCACTCAGAACTGAGATTATGATTTTTCTCATATTCATTCCTCATCATCACCAGTGGGATTTCCTTGATTCTGACACATTTAATTCTAATTGTTGCTGTTCCCCTGAGGCTTTTCGTGCACTGTGCCTCTTCTCAGTTTCACACTGAGACATTAATTCAGGAGATCTCTGCCTGTGTGTAAGCATCAAATGGTGTAATGCAGATTGTCACTTGTTGATGGGACTTAAAGAATAAACTTAACACTAAATCCATTTCTTTCAGATAGTAAATTAGTATTTCTGTTAACTCTATAGTGTTCTTTGCAATGGAAGTTTTTTTTTTTGTTTTATTTGTTTGTTTGTTTCCAGAGGAAAATTGAGTAATGCTGTCTTCCTCCTCTGCAACTATCTACTATTTTTTTGATTAATCAGTCAATTGTTTGGTCTAAAAATAAAAAAAATAAATGTAAAATTGGTCTGCAAATAGGGAAAATACCCATTCCAGAGCCCATAGTGACATCTTCAAATGTCTTGTTTTTTTCCAACCAACAGACCAAAACCCCAAGATATTCATGCTTCATGCTAAAATGGGATGTTTGGTTGCTCTTTACGAGAAAGCATGAGCACTTTGTTTGCACTTTGCTTGATGTAAATACTACAGTGCAATATTTCTGTCATGTAATGAGCTTGTATGGTCATGATTCAAAATCAAAATACATTCTTTTTTAGACTGGCATAAACTTTAATAAACACTAGTTTTGGCATCAGTTGGATGTCAAGCTTGAAATTAGGTTCTTGGCATGGCTTCTCGACTTGTTTCGGTGCATTGAGATTCATTTCAATACATGGAGAGCTGTCTGACACTTTGGCACATGGTTTGACAGTTTGGCAACAGTGCGCGAGCTCACAAGCCCAGTCCTTGGGGCGAGGAAGTGGGCAGATGCTGCTACAAAGTGAATGGTTCAATCACAGTTATGGAGACGGTTGTAAGAAAACCTACTTACACACTACACAGCTCAGCTGGAACATTAATAGCAATGGTGGCAATGGAGTATTCAGTATGGACTGACTGTATGAATGGCAGGACAAAGCAGGGATGTGTTTTGTTCAAACTTGGTATCTCCAAATGGGAAATAGAGCAGAGTTGCTTGTTCACATCATTCTTTTTCCTTTTCCGATACACATGCCATCTACATGTCTACACAGATAACATTTCAACTTTAAGAATCTATTAAGCTTGTTTATAAAACTCAAAACTGTTGAATTCAACCTTACGTAGAGGTATTGAAGCGATATTAAAATTCTAGTTGTCATCTTAAGTCTAGTGGACAGCCCCCCGCGGCTCGCCTCTCATCCACCTCAGATCTGTGAATCAGTAGGGACACCCTATCCATCTCCCCCTCTCACTCTCACTCTCATAAAGCGTTGGCATGGTCCAATTAACATCTCTCTCACATTTCCACGACTCGCCATTGCACGTGAAGGGTGAGCAGGTCTGACAGGCGCACAGCACACTAATGTTTTATCAGTGCCATACATCAGGGTTTCTCTTTGCACTGTGACACTGACAGCTAACTAACGTGACTCTCCTTTCCTCTCTGTCAGGATACTACATGGCTTTTGAGTTATAAAACACTGAGAGCAGTATCTTAAAAAGGTAGTAAATGTGACGTCTCTTAACAGTGAACATGATAAACAATTTATATAGAGCTTCACTTGAAAATGCTGTACATTACTCTAATGAAACCATTTGGTTCCATTAAAACATAGGGAAATGTAATGTTTTCTCATTTGCACAAGTGGGTAATTTGTTTTTTAGACTTATTCTAACAAATATGTAGCACACTGGGTGCTTTTTCAGATGTTTTTGTAACATTCTCCAGTAAAACTGATGTCATAATGACCGGGTTGCTACAGAAACTATCCTGTCTCCAGATGTTTAATCTCAGCAGTGTCCATCATCAGTCTCATATTCTGCTAAATTCTCCTCCAGCAAGATGCAGAATGCCTACCAGTTTATTCTGTGTTCTTTGTTGAGTGTTAAAGTGTTAGTAAAATGCCTAAAGCTTAGAATGTAAATCTAGAGAGGGATAATATGATAAAGAATGTGCCCAGGTGAATAAAACAGGCTTTCCCTTGAAGAAGCTGAAACCTCCCGAATGAGACCAAAAGGCATACCCACCATCCCGATGCTTTTAAGCAGAGAACAAAATAAAATACTTGCAGGCAGCCCCCAGGATCCCGACTGAAACGCGCAGCGATTACATAATGACAGTTCATCCTTAAGAGCTATTTAAAAAAGGGAAAGTCTCTGAGCAAACACTCACAAATGTGACATGGAAATCCAACTCCCCCCTAATAGTGCATTAACTATTCATGCAGCATATTGGCAATCAAATGGCTCTGTTTTCACAGGCTGCAAAGACATTCTTCCCATAAAACACTGGACAAATATGCAGACAGAGAATATTCTCATCTGCATCCCACTGCAGTGGAAGATTTTTCTCTCTTACATCACACTTTGAAGCATGGGCACTTTTATTACCTACTTTAAATGCACTGAAAATCAGCTTCCTGCCAAACCTGATTTGCGGTGTTCATTTATTGGTTTGTATTTTATGATGTTTATTATGTTGCATTTTTAGTTTTACCTACTATGCTCAATATGACTCAACCCAAAGCTTCTCTATGCCGTGTAGGATAGAGCAATGCTTCAATTAAATCATTTAATGACCATGTGTTACACATATTGCAATGAGAGAAGGTGTTTTGTGCTGTTTGGAGAGTTGTGACCGCCCCCGGCTGACTGTTAAGAGGAGTGCAAATTGTGATTTGTGTAAGCGTTGAGTAAATTTCAAGACTTCCAGGGGTTTTATGAGGCAGTCTATGTATTCATCAATTTCTTTTAACCATTTAGGACCACTGTCACTATATTTTTGTGAAGTCAGAATCACAATGCCTTGATGCCATGGCCTTAAATATACTTTGCCATGATCAGACTTAAGACTTCTTTTCATAGTGTCGAGTGTTCTTTAAGGAAATGCTTTTCTGCCCATTTATCACTAACAGTGAGAGCAGGAGATGAATCACTCTAATGTTGCTTTCACCTATACTGAAGAAACCCAAAGTGCAATAATGTCAACGTGATGCAGAATGCTCTGTGTGCCACTATAAGCAATGGAAGTCTAAATTACAAGAAGTAAAGGTCAGATGACAGAATATCCAGAACTGTGTGTTAGAAGAACAGTTGCTGAAACTTTCTCTACCTAATCATATATTGAAGCTGGTGTTTTTGGTTTAAATCAAGACAACTGTTTTTTTTTTTTGAGTTTTTTTCTAATTGACTTCTGTTCTCCTCAAAGCCTCCAAGTGTGATCTTTCCCAGAATGAAAACCATGTAGTTAAACCCACCCAGCTAGCTGATCACTTCATGGAAAACAGCTTCTGCCTCTTACCATCTGTCTCCTGATTGGCTATTGGCCACCATCTTTGTCCGGTAGACTATTTTAGTCTCTGAAACGACATAATCTGTATGTTGTGCTGGCAACGGTCCAATGACCAAAAGTCTGACATTTATTTCACTTTAGTCATTTATTTATTCATTTATTTATTACACTGTCACATTTTTGGACAGGGATTGGCTGTTTGTCTTAATGATGGGATTGAATGACAACAATGCAAAATTCCCAATTGGAATAATGGTACAGAAAGAATTTCAAGGCAAAGAAAATGCTGAGGACTGAATCATCCAATATTTAGATTTAATTTGACCAACAAAGAAAATGTCATCATTGGCAGACAATGCTGTGTGTTTTGTTTGACAACCAGAATATCTGTCAATAATATCTACAGTATTTGGATGAATATGATTGTAACAAGTTCACTTTATTGAGAATTGGATAACAGACAATAGCAGCAGCAGACAGGATTTGTCAAAGCATGATCAGTGTGGGAAGTTTTAACTAGAATGAGTTTAACTGGACACCAGGTCACGTGGAACATAATATTATAAATGATGGCAGAGTTTCCAACAGATATGAACGTCCATATCATTGAATATTTGAAGGACCAGTGTGTAGGATTTATGGCAACTAGCAGCAAGGTTGCAGATTGCAATCAATTGAATACCCCTCCCCTCCCATACATGTAGGAGAACCTACAGTAGCTGCAAAACTTGTGAAAAACACAAAAGGCCCTCTCTGTAGCCAGTGTTTGGTTTGTCCATTCTGGGCTACTGTAGAAACATGGCGGGCTCCGTGGAAGAAGACCCACTCACAATGTAGATATAAAGGGCTCATTTAAGGTAATAAAAACACAACAATTCTTATTTTCAGGTGAGTTGCACAAATTAAAACGTACGTATGAATATTATATTCCATTTCTGCCACATCCATTTCGCTAGACGCCACTAAATTCTACACACTGCACCTTTAAGTCTTTAATGGCAACGCACAGCAGTTGTTATACATTTATACTAGTCCCTCAGAGATACTGTAAGATAAATAATGCTTTTCTATCAGGATACAAATGATGAACATCTACAGGTAGATGGAAGTAGCAATCAGATTCCATATGTGAGATTTTTTTTTTCTGTTGTTGCAAATGTGGTGCAAATATTTTTTTTTAGAAACAACTACTGTAATTTGTCAAACAGTAAAGGTGTCATATGAATATTGCTTCTTTTAACTTTGACTAGGGTGGAGCTATTTATTTCCCCCTGTCAGCTCTGCTCATGCTAGCTATCTTTTTCCTCTTCAACCTCCAAATGAGTGACTGCTGCTGTCAGGGATACAATCTTTACAGCATGTTTAATGTTCAATATGAGAACTCATTTTTGTGCGTTTCTGTGTATACATTCCCATCAGGGCAGAATGACTGATAAGAAATTTAATGACAAAATTCCATGCCTCATTTATCTCTTGAATCCACATAAAAAAAAAAAAAACATCACAGCGCAGCATTAGAAACAGGGGATTATTTTACCTTGTCGCGCCCTGGATTTAGAAGATTGCAACACTGACAGCACTGATCAACACTTGCCTTTTCAAAGCTACCATTCTTACTTTCAGAAAACCTCTACATTGCCAGTCTTGTTTGGCAGACAGACTCACTGAATGACCACTTTTTGTTTGCTATCTGTGTAGAGACTGTGAATGTTTTGGAGAAAAAGCATGATTCATCCTTTGAATGGCCCTTTGACTGTGCAGTTGGAACAATAATCCACTGTTCTCTTTTCTTCCTGTCTGGTCCGTTAATGATATGATTGAGAACATTATGGTGGCCATCACACTGTAGCTATGTGGGGTGAACCATTTCTGCATGGACCATGAATCCTTGATGGACCTTGCATGCTTTTTGACTTGGCACAATCAATCTTCCATAAAGTTTGGGGACTTGAAAGAAACAGATTTTTTTCATTTTTAATGGTAAAATCTGTGCAGCAGAGGCAGAGATATCCTGATTTGTAATCTCTACTGTGGGTCAAAAACACTGCAATTTCCATACTTCCACTCAGTAGCATATTTGATTAGGTCCTCCGTGCCTGGTACATCTTTCAAACACTACACCTCTAGGTTCTAATAGAGACAATCGATTACAAATTTTAAGTTTCCAAGCCCAAGTTAGGATATTTTTTCAGACTTTAGAAACCTTCCTCCAGAGCCAGAGAATACATTATATAGTACAACTGTTTTCACAGACTTAAGTAGAATTCATGTCGAGTACACCTTTTAAATTTTTGTTAACATACATGGGCATACATTATTCGTGGTGGTGGACCACTTGTTAAACTTTATTGATCAAAAACAGTTCAAAACTGAGCCTTAGCAGAGTGTTTTGTAGGTAGCAGTGAAATGATCAGTGGTGCATTAAGCTGAAGTGCTGTAACCATATACGATATGAAATACTTTATTAATCCCCCACGAGGGAAACTGAGTGCCACCATACATATAGGACAGACAACAGGTGAGACAACAGGGAAAAGGCATACACATCTCAAGGCAGTACAAAATAAGGGGAGAGGACAGCGCAATAATAAATAGTGTAAACATCAATGTGACTGTATTGGTATATGTTAGTGGTTATATATGACATCAACATCAACATATTCAAGGACACTAACATCACCACAATCCTCAGTACAACCACCATCCCAGTCATCAACATCAGATCATCATCGTCATCATCAACAGTGACAGTCAACGACAATGTTCATTAAAAATCTTCACTGCAGCAGGTACAAAGGACTTCCTGAATCTCTCTGAAGAGCATAACAAGCCTGTCACTAGCAGAGCTCTTCAGCTCGCTAAAGACATATACATAGTTTTTACAATATTGTTTAGCATGTGATCTAAAGTTGGTCCTAGTTTGAGAAATTATTATTTTATGGTGTTGCATCTTGCCACCATTCTGAGCAATGTGCATGGTTTAAGATGTCTCCTCTGCTGCAAGCACACTGTAATGAATGACTGATAACTGCACAATTGTTCACACTTGAGTTGACACAACACTTCAGGGTAGGGTTTGTGTAACTGGTGTCAAATCAGGGATTTCAGTGATTAACATGTGCAGTTTGGCCTTTTGTGCAGATATTATCATGTCTGCATCATTCACAAAGCGTGCTTTTTCAAAAACCAGTAAAGTAAAATGGACATTTCCTCCGAGTCGCTGTCTTCAGTGAGATTAATAAGGTTGTAATTAGCTCCGTGCCCTTTTCAAACAAGGAAACATCCATGAGGCTGGGCAAACATGCATACTAGTATATCAACAAAGTGTCTAATACGGGGTAGTAGGGCCACGTTTGTCCTTTCAGAACTATCATACAGGTTATAGTGGGAAACTCCATCTTTTTTTTTCTATAAGGAAAGCCTACGAGTCACTGATAGGAGGAGAACCTGGAAATCAAAACCTCCCATATAGGTTCAAAGATCATTAGGTTTGATTATTGCTAAGACAATATGGATTTGTTTAGCCATATTGTGGTGTTGAGCAAATCCAATTCATTGTAGAGCTGAGATGATCACTACATTTTTAGATTAGCTAGAAAATTATCTGTCACAATTCCAGTTATTTGAGATTTAAGCCTTTTCTCAAGTTAAAAAGAATTATTTTTTTTCCTCACTTTGAGGTTTGGTGGTTTTTTTTTTCTTGCTTTCAGTCAGACTGACCAAGCAATTTCAGTGCCTCACTTTCACCAATCACAAGTTCATTCATCAACACATAAAAGAAATGAAGAAAAAAAAATCACTAGTTGAAGCCCCAGTTGCATGTTCATCCATCCCTTTTTAAAACACAGTTGTTGTTTTGTTTGTCAGTGCAGCTGGTGGGCTATATTTTGCATATGCTGCCGTGCTATTCCAGACTGTTCCACTTGCCAGATTAAATTGAACAATTTCATGACTAATACATGTCAAATTCAAGCACCAACTGTTACGCCTCTTTTGGAACTCAGTCATCTACCTCATTTTAAAGAGATGATAGCCAGACCACTTTAAAGCTAAAACATAACACGTTGTGGCTTTTAACTTAACACTGCTTGCCTCTGTAACTGCTTTAGTAGCTGTGACTTTTTTTTTGTAAATTCACAGTTTAGGTCAGTGGTCATGTGGTGCTCCACTTATATTTTTCAAACTGGCACATTTCAAATAGGAGGAAAGTGAGTGATAATGGGTTGTATAATTACCAGAGACAGAAAATATTGACATGATGAATGGATGTTCAACAGCAGGCGTTCTAAAGCTAATAACTTAAGCGCACAACATGCAGGCCTGTAATGCATATCACATGTGGTATCGAATCTTAAATCACCGAGTTCCTCATGTCTAGCCTTGAGTGATCGATTAGTTGGTTGACAGAAAACAAATTAACGTCAAGTTCAATGGTTTCAGTCATTTACAAAGCAAAAATGCAATACACCTGCTGATTTCAGCTCCTCAAACATGAGGGTCTGCTGTTTTTGTAATGTTGGTCCAACAAAACCAGCCATTTTTTTGCTTGTGTTTTTTTCCCCCCACATTTTATAGTCTGAATTGACTGAAAAGATAACTGACAGCATAACAGACAGTGAACATAATTGTAATAACAAATGGAATAAATGTAATAATAACAAATATGATTTGTTGCAGCCCTAGTCCATAAAGATTTATACTGTATGCTGTTAAAAAAAGACTGTTTCAGTGAAGCAGACGCCACCCCCTCCCTTCCCCCAAAGCACAGTTTTTCTGATCATACATGTACATAATATTTTTATGTTTCCTGCATGAAAGTCAGACATCTAAATTCCTCCCACTGTGTAGCCATTCTGTCAAGTATTCAGCTACAGTCTAGAAGAAACAGCATCATCTACAGTTTTTATTTGTTTTTGTTTTTTTCTTCCCAGACACTGTTGCCCCACAACATTCTACTGGTTCATATCACACTTGCCATATTTTTTCTTCAAACATTTGCAAACACACCAGAGAGGTGAGCACCTTGAAATAAAAAAAAAAAAAATGCAATGCTTAAAACTGGCAGCCATACAATTCTCCCTGTGCTCACCAGAAGCCAATCAATGCAACATTAACAGGGACAGCTAAGCATCTGGCACTTGGCTCACGCGTCTCCCTACACATGACTGTCAAAGCATTTAGATAATTCAGATGACTGAGGCATCCACTTAAAACGAGTGTTGTTCTGTTTCTTGTTTTTTTTTCTTCTTCTCTCCCTATACAGACAGATTGGATCTGGTGCGGAAAGAGAAGCCTCGACTCATGGAGAGGGCTGCAGTCAATGAGTGGACTCCTGTTTCCTGCAGTGCGCGTAAATGTCAGTCTGGCTACACTGGTGCGGCACACACATCAGAGGGATCGGATGCTCCAACTCCCACTCTGTTATAACAGCCTGTCTATCATTCATAAATAACTCCACCGAGGCGCTGTGTGCAACAACACCCCAGGAGAAAACACTGAGGCGGCGGGAGCCAAACACACACTCATTGTAGCGAAGATGATTGGGAGAAAGTGCGCACTCTTCTTCTTCTTTTTTCCACTCATGTCTGTTTCTTTAGTGCCCATTTCACGGGGCGCAATTGCAAATGCGCACACAGTCAAAACTCACCGCTTATAAGCGCGCGCGCACACATGCCCTCGCTGCTTGTACGCGCGTGCGGAACACCAAGACTCCTATTTCTTTAGTTATTTCAAACACAACATGGTATGGACTGTCTGTGGCACACGCCGGCGCCACACACAGTAACGCGCACAGGTGCAAATGTAAAACTCTAATGGGCGGGATAACAGTGCAAAGCCAGACAAACTTATTTCTCTCTCTTACCTGTTCTCGTGCGTTCCCCTGAACACGCATGACGGTTGATTAAAAGCGAAAAAGTTTGAGTTTGTTCCTCATTTTCTCCTTCCCTCCGTCTCTCTTTCAGTTTCCTCCCCCTACCGCTGCTATCCTCTCCAGAGCAGAGCTTGACTGCACGGCTTGCGGAGAGCCGATACTCTCTCTTTTTTTTTTTTCCTCGTGTGTGTGTGTGTGTGTGTGTGTGTGTGTGTGTGTGTGTGTATGTGTGTGTGCGGGCGACGGGACGAGCGAGCCGAGCCCGTGCGTGTGTGCGCATCTCTCAGCCGAAGCATCCTCCAATCCTGCCCGGCTACTGCGGCAGCTCAGGCCGAGGAAGGCGCTTGATTGGTCGGTTTTCAGATCAATCCACGGCTATCAGACTCGGACCGGCCTCTCTGTGCTTCCCCATACCTCTCTCTCTCTCTCTCTCTCTCCTCCTCTGCTACTCTCTTTCTCTGTTAACACGTGATTATATAAGATAGTGATCGGGAAGCGATACGTTATCCCTGTCTCATTTTCTTGCACACACACATACGCACACACAGGTCTGGAAATGGCCTACCTTCCCGGATTGTCCCAGTAGGATACAGAGCGTCAACAGTGAAGAAAACTGTGCAGGACAAGAGAGAGCTGCACTTTAAAACAACAACATAGAGATGTTTTACCACTTAATAACCTAATAATAAAGTAACAAAGCGTTAAATCACTTATCTGATTATCATTTTGTTATAATTTCCCTGTGGAAATATGTGTAAAATACTCACTATCATCTAATAAACTGCCAGTATGCCAAAGTGAGCAAGTTATTTTGATTTCCATTTACACCTGCAGTTTCATTTTAAAAGCACTAGAGACTCTGGATCAAACTCCGGGCAGCAAATCACACTGACATTCAGACCTGTGGGTGCTGCAGACAGAGTGTTGCACTGATTTTCTCATTTTAGCAGAAAAACTGGAGATAAGTGTTTTCGTGTATTCAAAAGCTTTTCAGTCCCAGCCAACTGTTCAGTGAACTCTACATAGCACACATGTTGCTGCCACAAGAAAATGCAAGGAGGGGTTATAGCCGATGATGACAGCTCGTTTTGCTTGTAAGGACGAGATATATTAATATGTCGACTGATAGCATCATACACTGATTGGTCCCTGTAAATCCGAACCGAATGCCAGAGCTCTGCTGGAACTGATAGGGGTAAATAGAGTGCAGATATCCAGACATGAAGGCTTACAGAGCTAGACTGAAATAATGGACAACTTATCAAAATATGAAACGTGGCAGTATATTTTGATGTGTACATGTCTTGAACAAGGGAAGGACTTGTTTTTTATGCAATGGTGCTTCAATATTCAGCTTAAAAAAGTCAAGATCTAAAAAATAATGAACATGTTTGAGGCACAAAATAATGGGGCTGAAAAAAAACTCATCCATCAATCATCCATTGATTGGGGCCTGTCCTCCCGAAGAAAAACAACACTGTATATTGTAATGTCAGTCACTAAAAATGACCTATAGTTATGTTTGAGTGACGCCCTCTAGCAGACGTAGTCATTATGACCTTTAGAAGTGACGCAGTTCAGATGACGTCTATATAAGGTGACGAATCTCCATATTCAGAGGTGGCCGAGCCCAAAGGAAGACTGCCAGGCTTTGAAGCCAATTTGACAAGTGACCAAACCATGTAATTACAACTTCCGGGTCCGACAGGGGCCCATAAAGCTTTTTTTCCCCGCACACAATCATGGGAAAAGAAGTGGCTGTAAAACGGTGAATATATTTTTTTAAGCATCCCCACCTCCATGATATGATTCATTTTACTATCAGAATTTGATCCATTCAGTCTGATAACATTTGGGAAGTCTAGAAGAGCCACACGATTGATTGTTTTTTTTCCCACCACTCAAGTTAGTGGAGCGCTAAACCGGAAGTTAGCCAGTTCAGACCGTGGAAGTCTCCAGTGAGCATGCATTTGGGAGGCGGGGTTAAAAAAAACACTAGTGTGCTTGCTCTATGGGCCCCACAATGCAGAAGATCATACGTTCATAATGCGGAGGCTGAAACCTTTTTGGCTTCATGTTCCACTGAGCAACTTTCATAGGAATGAACGGGGCCCTACCTCCAACGCTGTACCCAGCTCTCTTAAAACATCCATGGAGGTGGCGGGTTGGGTGGCTGGATATGACTTAGTGGACTTTGCTGCCATGACAATAAAGGTTGCCTAACTTTAAGGAAGTAGTGACTTTAACCCACACCACGTTTCAAGTGATCATTTTAACCCAAACCATGATCTTTCCCTAACCCTAACCAAATGTTTTTTGTGCCTAAACCTTAACCACAGCACTATCACACCATAAAACATCATAATTCTTTAACTGTGATGTGTAATGGTTTTGGAAAGCACAGACAAATGACGCTGTCCTGCCGATTACTGCCGATAGAGGCTTCGGATTACAAAACACTCTGATGGGTTGTTCTGGAGTACATGGTCAAACAACCTCTGTGGTTGTTTAATTCGGAGGACTTGATTTGATTTCCATCTTCCCACCAAAAACCCACACCTTCAGGATTGATGGAGCGACACTCTGCCTTCATCTGTGTTTTTCTGTTATTTTCCTAAACGAAGATGGAGATCGGATCCTGTTTCAAAGGTTTAAAATATTCACACATATTCAGGCATAACTAGTCTAACATTGAAACACAAGAAAGAAAAACATTAAGCATCTTTTAGCTTCTCATGGTTAAAATTAAAGTCATAAGAAGGTGAGTGTTACTTTCATCCTCCAGAATCTTAATGGCGCCATTAGCAAAGCATGGCTACCAATTACTCCAGAAAGTTTAGGAGAGTTGGGAGAGTGAGGTCAACATCTAAGTAATGAAATTCAGGAAACACAGTATGAAGATTCATAAAGTTTAATTTGCCCATTTTGGTTTTGCCTAAGAAGAAAAAAAATCAGTGTAGCTTTCAATAGTTAAGAAGAAAATTTTGCATACCATTTTGGGCTTTAGGGGTCCAGAGAAAGGAACGAGTCTGTGCATGTACTCCAACATAACTTTACCAGAGAATGCTTTGAGCACAAATGCTCTTTATCAGGTAGAACTTAACACTGAAATGTACACTCATAAAGACATTACTATAGTATTACTATATGCATGAACATAGGGACAGTTGCTACTGAAACATGTAGGAGTACAGTATTTAAATAGATCAGTCGATTTCAATTTGATGTTGAACAGTTTTCCATTTTCATTTCCTGTAATTGCAAACATCTTTCTTTGTCTGTCAACTTTCAATATCAACATTTATTGCTGTATAAAGCTATATATGACAAAAGATGAAACATTTCCTGAAACAAATCTATAAGCTTTGCTGAGAAGATAAAACAGATGCCCTAAACTGTCCGGTTTTTCTGACACTGCCGTATCCGTGCTACCACCCATCCCACTAAATTTACACTCCTGCCTACAAAGCTTCTGTTTACAGACAACAGGGTGCATCAGTAGTCGGCTGATGCTTTGAGATGCATAAGTGATGCGCTGAGCGTTCAATAAAGGATGACGTTTTGTTTTGAGCCGTGTTTGGAAATGCTTTGCGCTGCTCTCTGAAATTCAAAGCTGTATCTGCAACCGTGTATGCATCTGTAAAAACACTTTCCTACTCAAGTGTCTACACATCTGGTGATACTGACAGGCTGTTGCTAGGGTCTGTTCCCCCCGGGGCATTCTGATGATGTTCAGTGTCTGTCCATAATCTGACCAGGGATTGAATGCACAGACCTGCAATAATAGCAGAGACACGCACAAGGTGTCCAAACCTCGTTTTTAACAACACAATATGTTTATCTTCAGGCTAAAACATAGAGATGTCAATATCAGTCACAATACTGTGCTGTATAGAGACTAAACTTACTGTACTTTGGCACAATTAAGCAATAGAAAAAATGCTAATAAATTATATCTAATTGTTCTCTAAACCTCAAAATATTATTTAAAAAACAAAACCCAATTTATCCCCAATACACTATGTCAAGTGTACCCACTTTTGGCATAGCATCTTCTCATAAAATTAGCCAAACTTATTATATTCTGGCACATAAACTTCTACATTTCAGTAGTCATTAGAAAAGTCTCCTATTCCAACAGTTGCCTCAGTGTCTTTACTCAGGTCTCTCAACATTATCATCTACCGTTGCACCTGACAGCAGAAAATCTATTCCTGACCACACATCTCTGGTCAGCCGCAAAAAACAAAATTTCAGAATAGACAAGAAATACCCTCCACTGACAATTATCCCATGGTATGACTGACTAGTTGCTTTATTTTACATCAACTTTATCGTTCACTCTGCCGCTGAAACAAACACCATTCTTATAAGAAACTAAACTTCAAAAATATCTGATGCAGTAATGATGCAATGATGGTATCATTAGCGTTGATTCGCAATAAATATGTCCTGATGGAGAAAGTATCATATCAGGAAACCTAGTTGTGTATTATTGCTGATATAACCTCTAATCTAAAAGAAAATAATGAAATCAAACACAACTCAAGTAACCTCTATTTCTCTTTGATGCACCAATAACCTACAGCAGATACTGTCAGACGTGGAATATTTTCCTGTTCTTCCACAAAACATTAACAGTGTTTTAAAAACACATTCTGTTTTTACCTTCGATTCTTCTGTGCGTGACACTTCACAGCTTGGCGACATTCTCCTATATTGTGGTTTGAAAATACAATCACCTCCTGCAACCGGCACTCCTGAGCCTGGCTGCACTGTGTTTCCCGGGTTTCAAAGCCCAATTACACTACTTTGAAACTCTTTTTTCGGCAGGGCACGCTCAGTTTCTCTACTTTCACTCTTTCCTTCTTTTTGTTTCTGTCAATCAATTAGTCCGTCTGTCAGTCATTCACTCTCTCTCTCTCTCTACCTCTCTCTCCCTTCTGCACAAACACACTTACACATTGCTCAGGTAGCCTTGGGCCAGCTGTTGAGCCTGCCTATGAGTTAAGCCATGCGTTTGCTCTCTCTAGATCCAAAGGGAAACTTAATGAATAATGAACGGAGCAGTGAAAGGGGCAGGTGGGGGTGGGGGATGAGGCACAAGAGAGACAGAGAGAGAGGGATAGAAGCCCTTCAGGACCAGGACACGATGGAGAGATGGAGGGAGGGCAACTTGTTAGTGTTCACCCATCAATTAGGCCACAGAGGAGACATCAAGAGAATAGAGGGTGATGCGTCATGGATGAGGGGCGGAGGAGGAGGGGGGTCTATAAACTAAAGAGTGTGCTCACTGAGGAGACAGATTAGGCATCGGAGACGAGGAGGCGAGCAGCAAGATGAGAGTCAGAAGGAAGTGGACATGGAGAGGAAGGGGGTCTCAAAGACGTCAGCAGCTCCTCAGCACACTGCCTCCAGCATCATCTATCATCCAGGCCTAGTTCTTCCTGCCAGCACAACTATGTCTCTGGTTCACATCCAGGGTTGGCATGCTGCTTCAAAATCACTCTAAAGTGGATATGTTCTGTGTATTTTTTTTTTTTTAAAGTAATGACTCTCTGCACTTGTCTGCAGACTGCAGACAAGTGTTTTCATTCTTAGCACTAAAAGAAAAGAAACTCACACTTCCTGAGATGTTAAGTCTGGATATGATCTCTCTCAGAAATGAGAATGTCATAAGTACCTGGTTTAAGTGAGTACTGGTGTCTTTTCTTTATTCTCATCATCTAGTTTGTTCCTCTTCTTGAAATTATTGCTAGTGGTGTCTGCACAAAATCTGAAGAAGCTGTTTCCTTCTATTCATTTTAGTACTTTGTGAAAAATGATCCCTATCTCAGAAATTTAGATGATTCAGCAATGAATCATTTACAGCATATCCACCGGCAATGCTCAGTGCCAATATAGGTCAACACTGTATCCTAGAAATTATATGTATACATATATATATATATATACGTACAGTACATATAATATACATATAATTATCAACATAATGAGCATATCAGAATGTTTACTGACAATACAATAATTACTCTACAGATAGCCAATGAAATATCTGCTTGCAGTGACTACAGCATTATTAAACTTTTTAATTGTTATGTTTAGGCACTTACGACACTTGGTCAAGGTCATAGAAAGTTCGTGGTCTTGGTTTAATGCAGAAAAACTATGATACCTAAAGTAAACCACACGTGGGAGTCAGGATGCAAACCCCGGTCTCCGATGTCACATTCTTCGTACGCCATCTCTCTTCTGTGCGATACAAAAAGGTAGCACTTCCTCCATTAAAAAATGTTACTAGGGAACATAATCCGGGCAGTGATTATGCATAATTGGGAAAACAAATTAGTACCAATAATTAACTAGTATTAAATTCTAAGACAGGGTTGCAGCAGGGTGCAATTCATGTGGCCTGCTACGAATAAGGATGTGACAGTTAAGTGGTGGATGGGAACTAATGCTGACTCTTTTCAATCTTGACCATGATCTTTCTCCTGATCTTCCTTCCTAACCAAGCATTTTTGTAGCCTAACAATAACTACTCTGCTAAACACACTGCAGGAGTTGTTTTTTTTTTTTTTTTTTTTGTTAATGTGGTGATAATTAAACTTTCTAAAACATTTCATGTAATACAAGGTTGCAAATTACTCATTATCAAAGTTCTGAACTGAATAATAAACAATAGTTTTTCACTTCATGTTCATAGTTTTATCCTCCTGTTACTGATTGTGCACTCTTTCTAAGATGAGTGCATGCTTCCACATATCTCTCACTGACTCAGAAAATATTGTAAAAATCTTTGATTGGGTGTTCGAGTTTAGGGCGGCTTATTGTGCTTGCTGATAAAATGACCTGCATGCACTCTGTCTGGGAAGTCTCAGTCTTTGTGTATTATTCTACCAGCCACTGTGCAACAATTTCTTGCCTGTAGCCACCGGCACTGAAGTGACACAACAACTGTTTATTTAGATTCAAAGCAGAGATATCTAATTGCCTGAAACCTCACATTATGGCGTGAGGCCACAGCTCCATCATTATATTGTATGTCGATAAGATCAAAGAGGGCTTACCAGACTCTGGGCTTCATCCAGAAACATTGCATTAGGCAGACTATGAAGATGTACGTGTCACGGAGGAAAAAAAACCCCTGTACAGTATCAAACGGAGACAAATGCACTAATGGCTGATATCCCCTTGTGACTGCATCACAGTTGTCTTCCTGTCAATTACCTGACACCGTTGCCTTACATACTTGAATGTTCTCCTGTTTTTCTTTCATTAGCAGGAACATTTCATTTCAATCTGGGGTTGATACTGTTGATTTAATATAAAGTAGAAATATATGTAGCATGGATTTCAAAGTGAGTTAAACTTGTAGAAAAACAGGCTATAAGTGTGTATGATGATGGTAGAACATGCGTGGATTTATTAATGAGGGCCAGGAGAACATCCAGGCACATATATGAGTGTGAAACTCTGTAAACACCAATGCTTCTCCCTAATGACAAGCTTCACAGTGCTTTAATGGTTACTTGAGTATTGATCCAGAGGGCCATTTCTCTGCATGATGTCTATTTCCCTGACGGGTTTTTAATGACAGGTCCGTAAATCATTTTGCCAAGGGGGCTAATTGCTGAAGAGCCTTTAACAATACATTAAGATTACAATGTGTTCCCTGGACAAGTTTGCAAGCGATTAACTTGTGAGGACATTTTTGTGGCGTACTGAATCGCCAGTGTGGGTTTTTAAAAAAAAAAAAAAAAAAACACAGAGGTGCACAAGCTGGTTCTGTGGACCCTCCATATAAGAGACATTGGACAATTAATCACAGCTAAGCAAAACTGAGGGATTATGCACTTGAGTGAATCTCATTTCAAGCTGCTGGTTCGGGTGGGTGTGTGCATGGGAACTGTTGGGGACACAGACAAATGGTGGAGGCAGCGAGCTCTGCTGGAGCTGGGAGACACATATCAGCGGGGTAGGACTGGGAATTTGTTTGCTTCCTGCAACACATCTAATTTATATGTGGTTGACGAGCATCAAGGTTACACTGTTCGCTGCCATTAAAAATCCATATACCACTCTTCCCTCTGTGGACAATACTGTGAGTACTGTTACCCCTGAGCACTTACCCAGCCAAAACAAATTGCTGCTCAGGAATCAAACAAATAGTTGTTTTTTTGCTACCGACTGCAAAAACATATTGTTTCCTCGTTAGAATGCATCAAATGTCTTGGTGAAGAATATGCAGCCTCTCAAAGGTAACGATATCCTGCCTCATGCACGATGGTTTATGCAGTAGTTATGAACACTGAGAGTTCCTAGAGTTTACATTTTAGGAAATTTGCTGCAAGTATGTAGGGTTTACACAATTTTTAAAGGACTATTGATGAAGAAAGACTTCATATTTCAGTGTTTCTAACTTAATGCATGAGTGAATGGAAAAAAAAATGGTGATGGAAAAGTGATGGAAAAAAAACAACACACAGCGGTTTTCGTATTCCCATCCCACACTTTATATTGTCATTAATTATAAATTCACAAGATCTGATTTACAATACAAACAGCCACTGCTGGGTGAAAAGAAGGGAGAATGTCAAGAGTCAATGTGTTTAACACAAGAGGAAGTTTAGAGGCAGCTGATTTACATCCAGAGAAAAGAGTGAAAACTGAAAGTAATTGTGGATCACATCTGACCTGAAATATTATCTGTATAATTGGAAATATATAAAAAAAAAGAACAAAAACAACTGAACAAAAAAAATCAATGTTATGATAGAACAGAATCATTGACTTTCAAATCCACGTTTCTATGCACTCGTGTATCGACTGGCACCATGTGGCTCAGTTCTGTTGCTCTGAGTGATGACTAAACACAGGAAGCGGTGTGAGTAGAGAGGCACTGTCAAGAGTTATAACTCCTAATGGGCCGAGTGCACTCTGACTGAATGATGGAGCAGCTGCTAATGAAAACAAGAGGTAGAATTACAGAAGTGGGTCAAGACATTTCAATCCAAACCAAAGTATGGGAAACTCCAATCTCTTTCAAATGAATAGTTGATTAGTTTAGACTAAGGCTTTAACAAACAACTTCTTTCATCATTGATTATTTTGTTGGTTTTTAAAAGAAGCAAATTTAGTCTGTAATATTTCTAAAAAAAATATGGAAAAATGCAACCCTGTCTCCTCAAAATCTAGTTTATCTAGCATTATACATTATTATTTCAAAGTAACATAATGCCACCTGAATTATGTTTTTTATTAACATAAGGAACATTGTTTATGAATAGTCTGCAATGTGACAGCATATTACTGCTGAACACATTGGCTCATGGCAACAGAAGCATTATATCAATGTGTATATGGTTCTGTTTTGGGGAAAGAAAGATTTGGTTGATTATTGAGCAAAATTGTCAATGACACTCTTTCATATTAACCAAAATCACCATCTTTCCCAACAAGTCCTTCAAGTTAAATGACAAATTGCTTGTAACTGCCCTAAACGATGGCACATAAGCGTTTCCTGATCTGACACCTAGATTGGAAGGACATCATTTCTCAGTGCCTTACAAATTAATAAAAAATCACTGTTACATTGTTTTTTTCCGATGTGACACCTCTGTGATTAAGGTTTGGTGAGGTTCATGCACAAAAACCACTTGGTTAGGGGTAGGGAAACGTGGTTTGGGTTAAAATGACTTCTTCGTTAAGGAAAGATGGGTCTGTCCTCCCAAGAAAGACAACATCATCAATCATTTCAGCAAATAGCCAATTATTACATGTTTCTGAACTATTATCAGTGATATTGTGTTAAACAATTGATTTATGCTAATTCATTTATGTATGTCAAGGAGGCAGTGTGTGTTTTGCTCAAATCTTGATTCTACTCAGCTGTCAAGTGTGAGTTTTAAACAATGCAGAGAACAAAAGGAGACAGTTGATGGTCTACAGTGACCTTCAAAACCTCTCCAATGCCCAAAGATGAGTCCAGATGTAGCGCACTGATTCCCAGTCTAACATCAGGCTTAACCAAGGGGTCAAAGGTCTCTCTGTACGATGACAACCTTGATGAGTGTCTTTGAGCTGTGAAAAAAACAGCAGATATTCCTGTTATGCTGGATTTTTTCTTTCCCCTGTTCACCTCATCCAGTAGAAGGGAGGGAAGAGTTTTCACATCTTATTAAGCTTCAATCAGTGGAGACCCGGTAAGAAATCGACATGTGAAGACACTATTATTTTCATCTGCAATTAAGGGCTGTTTCTGCTACGTCTGCTCACTGAGCAAGGTGGAAATCATGTCCAAATTGTAGGGATATGAATAGGAAATTAGATTCTATGTTTGCAGTTGGTGTTTTGCATGATATATTGCTTGCACAGTATGGAAATAGTTTCAGAAGAAACCAAAAAGAAAAATGTTTAAAAAAAAGGTCCAATCCAATCTGTCTTGGATACTTTCAATGTTTACAAATGTTTGCACTGTATTAACACAAGAACTATATGTAAGAACTACAGTTATTCAAGTACTATACTGCAGTAAGTACAATTTTGAGGTATGTTATAAATTTGCCCCACAATTTGCCCCACAATTCATTTAATTTCTGAGTGAAATATACTTTTTCCCGTACATTAATTTCACACTCCTACCCACATATTTTCATTTTCCAGGCTAGACCCCTTAGTTACAATGTCAAGATACCTCAATACTACAGTTTATAATGATATTCAAGCCAACGGTATGCTTCCAACTTTGTGGCAACAGTTTGGGGAAGGTCCTTCCCTGTTTCAACATGACAAATTGACATCCATAAAGAAATGGTTGAATGAGTTTAGTGTGAAGGAACTTGACTGGCCTGCACAGAGCCTTGACCTCAACCCCCTTTAGGATGAACAGAAATGCCAGTCAGGCCTTATCTCCCCAACATCAGTGGCAACCTCACTAATGCTCTCATGGCTGAATTGGAGTAAATCCCTGCAGCCTGGTTCTCAAATCTTACCAGCTAGCCTTTGCAGAAGATTGGAGGCTTTATATAAATATATTAATGCCCATGGATTTGGAATGAGATGTTTTAGGATGTAATGTTCAGGTGTGCTTACTCTGTTTTGGTGTCCACCATTAAGTGTGTGGTTACTAGTTCAGTCTTCCATCCAAAACTTTCAGCTTATGTAGTAAAATACAGTGTGTTATAGATTAACTACCCAGCAGTATATAATATTAAAGCCTCTGGAAAATGATTAAATTATTACATATACATTATCACTATAGGAGGCAGGGGAATAGCTAAACATAAGACACACCGAGCAAGAGAGAGCAGGAGAATGAGAGGTAAACAGAGAGAGAGAGAGGGAAGCCATTGCTAACTGCTGTAACTTGCAGATTTGAATATTGTGTAGACAACTGTGTGACTTTTGAGAAAGTCTCTAAAAGGAGGAGAGAGCTAAGAGTGTATGTTTAAATGTACAGCAGGTAATTAGCCACAGTAATGAAGAATATAGCAAAATTAACTGGGTTGAGTTGCAGAAACGCTCCCAGTAACACAGACACTCCAGCAACCGGAAATGAGATGGAAATGACAGCGTCACGTTTTTTATGAGTGGTTTGTGAAATTTACTGCTTAATTTTCATAATAAATGTCTGAGCATAACCACGCTCGATCCAAACACAATATCAAGTAAGTTTACAAAAACTGAAATGACAAAATTTTGAATTTGGATTGAAACTCATTACTAATACTCTTAAGATGCTGTTATGCTTACTATTATGTACATAAGACCCTAAATTACATCGTTTGAAGATTATTGTGGATTCGGGTTTCCAGGGGCTTTAACATTAAAATGCTTCTTTAATGCATTAGTAATCATAATGCACTAATGTAACATAATATAAAATAACATTTACTGTAGAAAGGGGCCATTTTGCACATTATATAGTTTTGATACATTCAGATACAATGCCTATATTAAGTATTAAGTGGACATTTTAATTCATGATTTTTACTCATTGTAGAGTATTTTTCTATGGTGGAGTTTTTACTTTTAGTAAATTGTACATCTTTTACCAGACTGTAGCATGAAAACAATCTGTATTTCAATGCTGTTATGTAAAAAAAAAAAAAAAAAAAACAGAAAACATGTATTTGCAATTGTGGTGTCAATTTCTATTTCTTACTCAAATTGAAAGGTCACATTGCTATTTCTGTAACATTATATCCCAAACCATTACTGATTGATTTGTGGGAGAGGGAAAAAAAAAAAAAAAGTACCTTCCCCAGTTATGGTTTCTGTCTGACAAGACTGAAATGTAGCTGCGAATGAATTATTTAACATTTTACATGGTGGGGGATACACCATTAGATATGCACTGCTGTGTGAAGCATGTTTGTGTGACAATGCAGGTGGACTTGCTTTCTTGCAGTTCTGCTTACATGAGAGTTAATAACGGTACGTTTGCAGCCAGATGATAAAATTATAACAGTATGTCACAAAGTATACATGTTTTGCAGGTTAATGTTGGAAACTCTCCACTACTGTGTGCTCCTGCCTGTGGCAGCGCCTGAGGATCTCTGTCCTCCCATGCATAGAGATCTCATTTATGGACCCGCAGTAACCAATAAGAGCACAGTCGGATAGTTTTCCTTTCCTATGACACACTCAGAGTGCAAAAAAAATGATACCTACTTGTGCAAAAATAAATCAAATTCTGGAAAGTTTTAGATGACAGAAGGAAATTAATGAGCTTATTTGATAAAATGAACTAAATAAATTATAGAATACATTGTCTATCATCAAGATGCACTAAAGAAAGAAATCCTGATAGCTGAACAGCTGGAAAAAAAAGCGTTTGATACTGTAAGTAAGAGATAAACCTACAATATGACCAAAACCAAAGACCTTGCACTGTCTGTAACTAACATGGTGATAAGCACAGCTGTGGATATGCACTGGTAGGGCAGGCATCTTAAGGGACTCACTATATTCAAAGCAATGAGTGTGCACGGTCATGTAATCTACTCAACTATGGTGTTCCACGGTGTGACAAACAGAATATGCAGACGTTTACAGGGCAGACGCACCCTATTGTGCGAACTGCTGCCTGATGATGTCGCCATATGTTGAAAATTAGTCAACCAACAGTATTCACTCGACTGTCTGTTAATGCTACTCTAAGTGAATTTAAATCTAAAATATGAGCATATCTCAGGATATATTGTTCATATACAGTATATATCTCATGAAAGATTGATGGGATATATTTGAAAAGTGTTTATTAATGCATGCATCAACATATGTTTGATATCCAGCGAAAATATATGGAAATTTATGGTCTTATACTTTTCCTCAAGATTAGAATATACTTGGAACTTTTCCATTTTTGAGATATTGAATAATGAATTGTGCCTGATTGCTTTCTTCTCAGAAACACATATAGGTATATGCACATTACTGCGGAGTCTCACTAAATATTTAGACTGACTACTTTGTGGAGATGGAGCTCATTTAGCAGGATAAAGGGGCTTACACCTCCATCATCCCAAAAGTTGTGGGTAGCGTTTTTTAGGTCACTTGCCTGCCAAAAGCACACAGTTACTGCAGGACTGTTGACACGGTGCTGTAGTTATTTGAGGGATGATGGACAAACTTGCTGTTTGTACAAAGAACTCAGACAATTTCAGTCACTTTCCTGAGAACTCACAGCTCCGGCAAACAGCACAAAACCTCATTTAGCCTCTGAAATGATCCATTTCACTCCAACTAATCAATCCCTTTTCTACAAGTAAGACAAAGTATAGGTGTTTTGTCATTGATGACAGCTCCAAATAAAAATAAAATGGCTCTTTTAATTTAAATACTATAAATAATAGTATGTATGTTCATTGTTGTCAGTTGATGGCTGCTTGTGAGTCACTTTGCCCTTTGAATCATTGATGTGATCAATACTGGGTCCAAGTACTGCAGCTGCAGATGAAATTCAAGTCAAAATTTTAATATCAGGGCAGGCGCAGTGACCACAAGGCATTGAATTATCCATAATAATAGCTGAATGAGAGACTGTATGACGGATGATGGTTAACATCTGATGCATTAAGAAGGATGCTGCAGAAGAGGTTAGGGCTGGAAACATAGATTAATTTAATCTTTTAGGTCAACAACAACACGGGGCAGCCAATAATAGCGGTAGAGCTACTCGGTCATAGCTCACTCACTGTTTATCCTGACGCTGCACTTTCTATAACAAATTGGAGCATGCGGTTAGTCAGGATAGCCAGTGTGTGAGCAATAGAAGAGCAGGGCCAGGAAGAATCCAACATACTCACGTGGACTGTGCTTGAGGATTGAAATCAAGCATATAATGAACTGACAGTGTTACAGTATGACAGTCACATTTGCAGAGGTCTGTGCAGGTTACACATTGATTATGCACTCTTATGTCCTCAAAGTCATTAGATCTGTGTAAAATTTGACCATAACTCAAATGATCTTCATTCATTATGTATAAACACAAGACAAGAAAGTCTGACTTATGTCGAATACTTGCCAGAAAATGTCTTTCCATTTCCATCGCACCTGATGTTTATGTTTGATCACTTAACAGTATTGAGAGAGTATATTGATGAGAATGAGGGAAGAATATTATTATCCAGCAGTAATTACATTTCTGTGGACATTGTGATAATAACTGTCATTGAAATTTTCAGCTACATTTACATACTACATAGACATAACTTTTTAAAAACTGCAAATTTAACACCGGCATCAGACATTTACAATACTAAATTAAATGTCTGATGCAATGTAACCAGTTGTAATTTAAAGATGTTTAGTGATATGGTTAATTTGATAATATCAACTATGGGATATGTGTAGATTCCATTAAGAGTCTACTGTATTTGTAGATTTAAAGCACACCACATTTCATTTATCCAAACCACATTTTTATACCACACCATCAGTGATTGTGCACAGTGCATTGCCCAGGGCCCTAAAAATGCCATCCTACATCTTTCAGACTTTCAGTAGGGGAAAAAAAAGATGGAGTAATATTTATGGATTGGACGTTATTGAAAGTCATGGGTCAAGAGGTTTCACTTTCTGCCAGACAGGTTCTGTCTGCAGCTCATGTTTACTAGACTATAGAAGCCTATATAAGGATCAGACTATATAAGGATATAAAAGCTCAGTGAATTAGATGTCATATTGCAGCGGACATCATAGAACATGTTTAATGCTCAAGAAACATGATTCAACTCAACAAAATACTACAGAAATTGAAGGATTTTTAAGAAAGAATGAGAAGAATCCAACAATTGTGAACTATATTATGCTATTTATTACAATAGCATGCTGTCCACTGCCTTTTAAGAGAGGGAAAAAGCAGGGAATAGTTTTTCCATATATTTGTTACAAAAAAGGGTACTTTTGAAAAGGATATTCCCTTGCTAAATAAGCACTCTGAAGCTTTTAGTGGGCATTTTGTACCACAAAAAAAAAAAAAAAAAATGAAGGTAATATTTAGTGACAGTTGAAATTGCAATCTTTGCTTCAAATTGCAGGGATACAGGGGGATTGTAACATTCAAGGGACCAATTAGAATAATGCCCTCTCGCTGCTGAAGTCCCAGTCAGCCTCAGTTTCAGCTTGTGCCCCACACACAGCAACAAACCTATATGAACACTAATAGCCCTGAGGATCATTCTCAATATCTTTAACACCCTCTTAGATGGTTAAACGGAGTTAGTTCAAAGGCATTCTGGCATGGACACAAGTAATATTTTGGTAGTAGCGTTTAAGAGCTTCTCTCTCATTATGCTGAGTCAAGGGTATTTGATAAAACATGAAGTGACAAGCGTGTTTTCTGCAGCACTGCTACCTAAATGTCTGAAAGGGATTTGCTGTAGATGAGACGAGCAGAAAGGTGCCCAAAGCCTGAATGAAACAGTTCAGTGGAAATGACACTAGCTGCAGTTACATGCACACTTTTTTTTTCATTCTGATTGAAATCATTCCAATTGAATCTAATCTAATACGGTCTGGTGTTTACATGCGCCAACGCATTTAATCGGTTGTGTGACATGTGCAGAAGTGATGAATACATCGGTGTACACCGGCTTTCTTCACTTTTTCTAGACTTGTTTGAATAAGTCGTTATTTCTTTTCCTACCCTCAAGGCATCCAATAATGTTCAGTTGTTTAAGAGTTTGTATCAAAAACAAACTCTCCGCTGAGGTCCAGCTTGGAAACCGCTGTTTTTTGGAAGTGGAGAAACTTACGTCCACATGCATTTATGTCAAGACGGAGGGCATGCACAGAAAGAACGCAGCCAGAAAGTAATCAGTTTAAATTGTTTACATGGTACAATTTTTCTTTTGATGGGTTTACAGAAAGGTTTAAACTATCCCTCTGCAGCCACTTGAAATTTCATTTGGTTTGGGCCTGTTTATTCTTATTGAGGTGTTTATAGGGAACATTTTTATTCTGTTTAGGCTTTTAAAACGATTATAATCTGAATAGGCTCCAAGTAAACGTAGCTTGTGTCAGAGGAGTCAATTTAGATACACCTGCGTCACTCAGATTGCTTGGACTCCATGACTTGAGGGCTGCAGATAGGAAATGGTGACATACTGTAAAGTGATCATACAGAATCCCAGATAACACAGAAAAGCACTGAATTCCTTTTAGCAGACTAGAGTTTTATTTAAACAAACACTTTCCTTTCAATATTGATGAGCTACAGTTTTCTTGGTGAGTAGCCTATTGTTAGAGTTATCCTAAATGATTAAAAACACAAGTATAAGAAGGTATAAGGCCCATAAAAAGTCTTAAGTATTGTAAAAAAAAAAGCCATCTTGCCATATTAAGTTTGCAATGAAGTTTGCTAGTTGGTCCGTGACTGCTGTGGGTCATGAATGAATGAAAAAGAAGCCATACCCATTTATATTTTAATTAATATGTGTATGAGTGTTCCTGCTTTCAAATTTGTTGAATAACAAACTCATCTAATTATTATTTCCGCCAACAGAGCAGCACTGGCTCTTTGAAATGTTCATATTAATCCAACTTGCCTCCTTTAGAGTACACATTGTACAAACTCGAACTATTTCATAACCAGTAAAAGAAATACCTCCTGTTGGTAAACAGAGAAGGATGAACTGTATGGGGTGTATATTTCCTTTTTTCCTAGTCCCATCGGGGACGGAGTCCAGCACAGAAGTTCAGATTTCAGAAATAATGATGTGCTCACAAATAACAACAAAAAAAGCCCATCTCCACCATCATAAATATATCACACCATCTGATAATCATCACCATTCCCTCGCCACCGAGTGCCAGTGTTATACAGCTGGATGTGTGAGATTGTGAGATTTGACACATGTGGTTAGAGCTGGGCGATATGGCAAAAAATACGATCATGATCATTTTTTTCCATATTGATCAATATCAATATTTATCACGATATATAATTTAATAACGCTGCCAGTTTGAAGAGTATCCTGATGACTGAAACTTGAAGAAACCAGAAGGTTCATTAGTTAAACTTTAGAATAGTTTAACATAAAAAATAGAAAAACATGATGTAAACATTTAATTTTGCAATCATGCTTTATAGCAAAACAGTACAAGCTAGCTTGCCTTGTAACTTATTAAAATGTAAGTAAAACTAAAAGCTGTCACATCGAATTCCTTTGGCCATCTCTTAGTTTTAGAGATAGATATCTGAGTAAAAAGTGCAAAATTGTAAACCAGCCATTATGCTACATCTTTATTTATATATATACACAGTAGGATCCAAAAGGCTGAGTCTGAGTAGGAAAGTTGTTTGACATGCGAGCCAAAAACTGCAGACTGACTGGCTGTTGACACATTTATTTCTGCTGTGTGACAGGCGGTTAGATCTATCCATATGGAGTTAAAAATGTCCAAAGTTTATCATTGTAACTTTTATTGCGATCCCGTATAGCAATCGTTTTATCACCCAGCCCTACAAACAGACCTACAACACCTGCAGAATGAGGCTCAATAGTGTTTACTGACCTTGCATAGTACTTGCACTAGTTCCTGACACCACAAATGCACGAGACAAGATGTTACAACAAAATGCAAAGTGGGGCTTGCAACAACAAGCGCAATGGTCTAGAAGCTGCATCGACTGATTCGGTTTGCATGAGAAAGACTTCTCAGCAGATTAAAAACGCTGCTGTGTGCACAGCATGAAATCACACCAAGATCGAAGAAATCCCTCCTCGCACACTCTAGGTATCTGTCATGAAATATATCACAAACTCTGGTTTTTTTCAAAAATAATATTCATATTTAGACCAAAGCAATGATTCTTTTTATTCATTCAGTGAGAAGAAATTAGCATTTTGCACAAATTTCTGGTTCAATAAAGACATCTTGCACAAAGCTAATCTTAAAAAAAAAGTTTGCTTCGGTTACTGTGCAAATCAGGCACGGTTCTACAGTGTAACTACAGAGAAGGAGTCATTTTCTCCTTCAGTCATGGCTGCTTTGGCACAATACACTATCTTTTCCTTTGAGAGTAAGGCTCCATAATCTTGGAACAACAAGATGGTCTCCCACTGAGAAGTGAGACTGTTCACAAATGTTGCAAGCTTCTTGATCTGTATGCTGGTCCAGCTTTGGTTTCTCATCTCCCACACAGTGTGTTCCTCTGGAGGTAGCACTCATTTAGTTCTTTAACACCAAGGTACACCCTAAATTCATGGGACATGTGTCATATTACAAGCAAAACCAGTTGTTTGGCCAGCACATTTAGCTGTGTCTGGGAAAGCGTTAAAAGACAGAAAGTTTTTCAATGTCAATCAGATATTTATTCAGATAAAAGCAGCTCAGACAGGCTTATTGTTTTCATATTTTAACTAGAGTGTCTTGTTTTCCAAACCAATTAGATTATTTCTACATCAAGTGCAGCTTTTTTCATTCCTAAATAGGTTGTTTGTCGTCACCTTATAACCGTTCTAAAAACGACTGATCTGCTACCTCTATGGTTAAAGTCTGACTTAAGTTTAGGCAACAAAATACAGACTGTGGTTGTTGTTAAAATAAATCAGTGTTACTGCTGATAAGAGATGAACTGTGGTCTCCAGTGTCAAAGTCATAACCTTTCACCATAACCCTCTGAGTAACGGTGTCGCACTACTTCTGCATTAACTGCTGGCAGGACTGTCATTATTTACATGACTGTGAGGTACATATTCCTGTAAGCATCTGAACAAAAGATTAACCCTATAGTTTTTTCATGTGAGTGCAATCTCATATTTAATGATGAATTATTCAGCAGACATGGAGAAACATTTGCATTCATGTGAAGTTTCTGGTCTCAAGAATTAAGTCCAATTTACACTCTCCTTTAAGACAGAAGCATATTTTTTGAATGGCAGTCTTATTTTACACTGGACAGTTGGCCATTCTCAGTATGAGAACCCATTATGTGCATCTTAATCATTTTATATTCTGTATACAGCTGTACAGGCATAGATGTTGGAACTTAAACACCACAGCACTTTCTGAAAACGCCAGATGGCAAAACATCAAAAAAACAATTCAGCCATGCTTTTTGTCTTAAAAATAAAGCCCTGATAAAGGTTTTCATTTTCTTTTTTAACTCGCTAAAGTTATCGAAATAAAGCATTCAGGCTTACATCAAACTGTTACACCAAATGAAGCAAAGATCTAAAAAAATGACATGTCTGTGGTGTTTTTGTTCTGATGAAACCCAACAAACAACTTCCTTCTTCCTCTGCTTGTGGGAAAAATCATTATCTAATGAGAGCAATGTTTGGGGAAGCTGGAAATAGCTCAATGAATATTTTAAAGCCACTGGCTCCAGCAGCTATTTACTGAGAGCTAGTTTTACAGCACTTCAAGAAAAAAATATTAACAAACAGTCGGTTGTGGGCTGTTGGGGTGATGGGGGGGCAGTTTAGGCGTGTCACTTCTCAGCCTTGCATGTGGTTGATTTCCTCTGTGTTAATCTTTGCGAGACAGATCTGGGATTAGAGAATCAGGAGCGTATCACCAGGTAATCCAGCTTGTGTGTCTCGCTGGCAGAGGTCAAGCATGTCAGCGTCTGCTGCTAAATATGGCCTCCAGCCGGCGTGCTGCAGAATGGCAGCGAGAATCCCGTAGGATAAGCTTTTTACCCACCCCAACAAGCAGTAAGTAAGTCAAGTCACTGAAACCAGCCTTGTTGGTTGGTCCACCAGTAGATTTATGAATATCCTGAGAGTATGTGCACTCTCTACTCCAAACACTTACATTTCCAGTTGACCCTTTAGGGAATTCCATAAATCTAATCATAAGTGCTTTACTCACAAGGGCTGTAAACATTTAATAATATATAATCAATGCAAAAGTTTATGAGGTCAAACGCTGCCCTCGCTTCTGTCTTTGCACAAAAGAGAACAGCTCTGATTCCAGGAAAGCCATAAGATCACTCTTCACACTGTGGAGAAAGGATCAAGAGGGCACATCTCACCCCTACAGTCCGGAGGAAGTGTCATGCTACCCCCCTTTTACTCAAAGAAATCCAGACCTCCGGACATCACACTTTAAAACTGGAGGCTATCTACAGAGTGCATCCAGATCAAGAATGGAGAATTACAGTATCTTGCTTGTGAACTCCCATGCCAGTTTCCTTTACACGCAGCCCGATCAATACTACCCACCCATAACAGCCCTGCAGCGTTGTAATGCAACACAGACTCTGGGTAGCATCATGACCTGAGGAGGCAGAGGTCTTTACCTCCCAGGTTAATATAGAAGATGAAATAAGTCCTTCAGTCTCCAGCCACAGCTCTCTGCTCACGACACATCTGAGCTCTACATTTGCACCTTTTCTTTTAAAGCACATGCAATGACAGGATGATTTGAAAACTAAAATCTTAAAATGAATCGACATCCATTTCATTCCAAGATCTATTTTTAGAATAATTTGAAATGATTTGATTAAACGATTGTTCGAGACTCTTATCGTTATCTGGGAAATGTCTTTTTGGAATAAAACTCTTCCAGCACAAAGGTTAGATGTGGATTCTTTTGAAAATGCCAGCACATTATCGTAGTATAAGTACAACATGCAATAACCTCTGACTTAAATCAAACGGAAACTCTCTAGCCAACCTAAGAGGCCAAATTCCACAGCTCGAAATTACATCCAAATTACAGATTTGCGGAGTAATCACCGACCACTCCATCACTCTCACCCCATACAATGCCGTGAGAGGTAGCCGCCGAGCAGAGTCATTTTGAATCCACTGTGCTAATACAGCCTTTGCAATGCGAGGGCAACGTCTTAATCTCTTACCTCATTAAGCTGTATAATGTGCAATAAAATTCTCATTCCAGGCATACAAGCGGAGAGAGTTGACTGCAGAGTCCAGTGTAACAGCCAGGAGCAGTGATGGTAAAATCCCACATGGGCAGCAGCGGGCTTGTTGTGTGAAAAGCAACACGCAGCGTGTATAAGACCATGCACTTTAACAGGGGCTTTCTGTTAATACCTGGCTAATCCCTTGTTATCAACTTAGGGATATAAACATATGAGGAGATTGCCTTTTCATAAATGATTTACTACAGATATTTTTGGTATGGTCCACTTCACTGCCAGTATTTTAAAATTTCTGACAGTCTCAACAAGGGAAATTTTCAGATAAGCATGCAGGGTTTAAATGGGTGTCGAGGGTGTTGAACCTGTAATCTGTCTCTCCGACCACTCGGCTGAACTGGCACCTTAATAAATAAATTGATGAATAGATAAACAAACATACACGTCTTCAACAGCAGATATCATCCTGGTGATCAGTGTCATTCACTGCGAAGGAAATGGCAGCTTCTCTCTATTCATGTATTCGTAAAGTAAATTGCTTTATACATGACTTGTGTCCTGCAACGTTCAATACTGCTGAAAAGGTGTAGTAGCAGGGTGCCCATCATTACCTGTAAAATCTTGGATAAAGGCATAAACTATCCAAACAAAAACTTAAAAAAGAAAGGAAGAAAAAGGTTCTTTGGTGTGCCATAACCTAAATTCAGTATTTTCCATCCTCAGTATTTTTCAGGTGTTTCCTGGATCATTTTCCGGACACATGAATATCATCATTTACTAGATTTGTTCTAAAAAAAATATGACCATCTGCAGTGATATCTAGTCACATGACTGGTGATTGTTATTCACAAGTATCTGCTGCAAGAGGAGATCCCATCTTGGGTCTACATAGCTCTTAGTACGCTTTGCCTCAGGCGTGTAAAGCTTGGTTTCTGAAATTTTAGGAGCAGGTTTCAAAAAGTCGGCCACAGTGGGCAATGTTCATTTAAATTTTGAACAGTTTGTCTTGAATCTAACATTGAGGGATCATAATAGACATAGTGGATTGTCACAATGTCAGAGCTTATCTGAGACACTTTTTTTGTCCTTCTGTAATGGAATTATTTTGCCGTCACATCAAACTACTATCGTACATCAGTCACACAACAACGTACGACAATCCATCCTGAGATATGGAATCACTTGTCAAATTTAATGCATTAGGACACAAACGGGTTGCCTCATCGATCCAGTCCCAAGGGTGCTTTAAATTGTTCCACTACCACTATACACTATAGCTATGAGCAAGAGGGAATGTGTCCAGCCAAGAGCCTCCATTCACCATCCTTATCAGTGAAATGTCCTTAATATATCCTAGTGATTAACCATCTAGGTTTTGAACCTCTGAGAGACTGTTTAGAATACTCCAGACAGCCTTTAGTCCAGACGCCTTAGATTTTCCTCATTTGCAACGCCAGTAGTCTCCCCGGGGCTTTGCCTGCTCTAGAAATTTCTGTAGGAATGCCTACGCTTCTGCTCTGTCAGTCCTAGTGATCTTTAGGAGGAATGGCCCCGAAGAGATAAGGCAGCCGGACAATGAGCATGTCCACCTGGCAAGGCGAGATGCTCCATCACAGGGCTCAGGGTTAGTAAGGTGTCAGTAGCTCTCCCGGTCCGCTACATTGAAAAAGTGCCATATCCTCAATGGTCCCTGTCATATACAGAAGACCTCCTGGCACAGTACGGGCCACTGACTGCACTGCACTGTCTGATTTTATACAAACCTCAGAATCCTAAATTAAAGCTGCACTAAGCAAGAATGTTATGTAACAAGGACACGGTGTTGTGATGTGATGCACCTGAAAGGAGGCCCAGGAGAGCTACAGTGCTTTCAAAATATCCAGTTTTGGACCTGCAGTTCATGGCCAAACCTGTGCCACCTTCTGACAATGAAAGTAGCATCGGAGACAATAGAGAACTGCTGATGTAGACATGTGAATGTGCCTCATCTACAGGCAAGGACAATAATAGCTTATGCAAATTTGATACTGTGGGCAAATGCGTAAAAAATAACTGCGGTTTTGTATTTCTTTTAGGTCTTTAGGACTTCCATAACTTACTGGTTGCTTTGAAGAAAGAAAGAAAGAAATGGTCCTATCCAAATTTTGTTTGTCCCAAGAAACAACCAAAATTGAAACAAGCACTCCAGAAACTGTATCCAACGGGCCACTAACCCCATTACGTCTATTTAATGGGCTTAGCGTTTTTGTTTGTTTGTTTGTTTGTTTTTGTCCTTTGCATTCTTCAAACAAAGGTATGCTATTTTTCAAAACTTAATTCAAACATTTTCTCAAATTGCGTTCTCAATGGAATTATAGAATGAAAGGAAATCGAAACATACCTAGTCCAACATCCCCCACCATACAACACCTCACCGTAACTCTACTGGGTTTCTCTATATCAGTGTTTTAACTATACAGTATAGAATATAATACACCTTGAATGCATACATCTAATGATGAGTGTTCTCTAGCAAACTCATGCATCCACACAGTGCACCCCTCTCTTACTCCATTAATATCTTTTTAAGGACACTGTAGGATAAAAACTAATATAATGCAATGATAATTGGAGCAATAATCATATATTAACTGACACTATTCTTTTCTTTAATTCACAACACACACTTCACAAAAAAAATAAATAAAAAAATCCAGGGAACATATTAAATCACTAATGACATAATGCTATTTTTTAATTGACTGAAGCTGTGGCCAGATCATTTCTGAGCCGTTGCCATCCTTTTTCTTTGGTCACGGAGAAGGGGTTGAAAAAAGAGTTACCCACTGCTTAAATCACACCAGATGGCTCAAGAAGCGACACAAGAAGTAGGTAATCTGGATTTATGACCTTGCACATATGCTGAGCGCAGGGGCATCTGCTGTGATGAAAATGGCAGCTATTTTAATGAAAGCAGGAACTTTGTGGTAAGATCTCATAGAGAAGGGGCTGTAAAATTACAACGCATTACACCAAGGTTACTCCTGAAGCGACCCCTGTGTTTGGCCTTGCAATCACAGAGCAGCTTTGAATCACGCTGAAGCTCACTGCGCTGCTTCTCTCAAACATTCATAACATTTATGCGATGGAAAAATGCAAGTGATAATAAGAAGAATCGTCATCATCACCATCATCTCTATTTTTACAGCGACTTGGAAATGCTCTTTGTGGTGGTGTTGCATGCCTTACATCAGCAACTATTACTAAGGTATTACTAAGGCTCCCTCACTGCTGCTCAGGCACGGATAAACAACTGTCAGGTGCTGTTAAAGGAGAAGTAAAAGGATGACAGAGAGACAAATTAGACGTTAAGATGTGTTGTGGTGAGGCTCCAGAAACAAATATAATTTTCCGTTCAAAAAAAAAAAAACAACAACTTAAGAAGTCATTTAATCTTGTTGTCAGGCTTAAAAATGCATTTTCTTTTCTTGTAATGCACTGCCACCTTTTCAGCAATTTTTCTGAAATTGCCAAATAAGACAGATCCCCCTCCAAACTTAATTCATTTAGATTTTACAGTATGATCCAATGACATTTTTTTTACTGTGACTTCCTTGTTTTAGGATTTGTCTCCACTCAGTCTCAGACCTTGACAGACAGCCCGCTTAATAGATCCAGCTTTCTCAGCAACATTTTTCTTGAGTTACACAAAAGGCTGCTTTCTGCCACAGATGTGAGTTGAACTGATTCATTTCTCCTTCCAACACCTTAGCGTGCTCATGCTCCTTTTCTCTCTACAGAAGTTGCAATTTGGTATGACAGCCATAACATGTAATCCTTGCACAGAGATGACGAGGGAGTATAAGTCATGTCACCTTGACTATGAAATAGAAACCGAATATGAGGTTCGCTGACGAGGATCTTGCACGCAGAATAACAACCTGTTCCGCAGGGGATTGACAAGCATGCTGGTTAAGACACATACACTATTGATAATGACCACTTTGCACTTATGGAGGGACATGAGCCTTTTCATACCTGATGTGTGTTACTTTGGCGTGAAAATAAGAGCCTCAGAAGATAGGCAGCTCCTTTTAATGCAGCCTGACAAGGAGGACTGTGAGCTCTCATGTTGCCCGTTTGAATCGTGCTTAAAGCTTAAAGCTTTATGACTAATTGGTTGTTAAACGACTCGAACACAAACAGTTTCAGTCGTTTTCCTGCCCCCTCATCAGGGGGAAGCGACAAATGCAAACAACATCATCCATTTGATCTGTGATTGTTTGAATCAGAATGGGGGTGCCTCAATCAGAACAAAGCCAAATCCTCATTAGTGATCTGAGCTGTCAGCTTCCAACAAAGTCATTCCCCACATTAACTTGTGAAACAGTCTGGGCTGCTAGGTGAAAATATGTAATTTTTTTTTGTCCATCTACATTTACATAATCCAATAGAATGCCTTTCCTTATAGATTCTTTGCACAATAAGTGTGAACTGCCGCCCATCATCAAAATATAAGGGCCAAATAAACAAATCTTCCTTCAAATCTGTATGTTAGAAGCACAGCTGACACAGGAAATTATACATGAGATGTTGATAATTCAGCTGGAATGATTTTGCAAGCAAAGATAAGGGTCACACTTTGTGCAATAACTTCGCCAACCTTTCCAATTTTCCTCAATAACCCTTTTGCTTCCCATTGTCTTTGCATTCACACCTTTCACACTGCATAATAGCGGGCTGACTGGCACATTTATATGCTGTCGTTAGAACAAAAACAGCACTTTACAGACCTTAACCCTTAAAGATCTGATTCTCTTTAACATGTTTTTTTTTTTCACATTAAGCCTACTTGTCTGCTTCCTCAATCTCAAAAGTTTTCTTTTGAATTTCATTGTCCTTTATGGCTCTGGAGGACCGGGACCACATACTAAGGAATCTTTAGGATTTACAACACATCAGGATTATTGGTAACATTTCTCTTCTGCAACACAGCATGCTGATGCAGTGTAAATTAAGGTAGCTCAGTGCGGTCCGGCTGACAACACCCTCACCCTGAAAAGTGATCCAGAGATGGCAGGTCATGAATCTCAACCGATAAATACCCTTGGTTCCATCAATTCTATTCAGCCTTCTCCAGTCAGACGTGGTTTATGTGAAGCTACTACGGGAACAACAAACTTGAATAGGGAACGCTGGCTTTTCCTGACACAGAAAGGAACCCAGTTGTCATCCCTTCGAACTGCAAAACTGAGTCATAAAGCTTTTAGATACAACCATCCATCTTCTATTTTACAGAGCTCAAGAACGTAATTGAGATGCTTCTAATTCACTATGTCTGAATGGTAGCCAAGTGTTTTAACATTTTGTAATTTTTTCCGAAGGCTGGCTTGTTAAGATTGCTTTAACCACTTAGAGCCTGTCAGATATGCCTCGTTCTCTCTCTGATGATGAACGCCAGTGAGTGTGAAACCAGATTTTTTTAGCTTCATCTTGCATCCGTGCTTTTTTTTGTTTCATTTTGCTCCCCACCGCTGCATTTTGGATACATGCCTACTACCCATGTCCTGAGCTGTCACGGCGGATCCTTCACTCTTTCCCCTCTTTGAAGTGCAATTACTGTTGATAAAGATCCAATGCAAGCTCTGTAACTGACAATCAAACCGGAGCAAAGTCAATTTGATTTAATTGGTTAAAAATTAACTGTGGAACCAGCATCTCAAGGCGCTCTGACTTTAATTGTGGCGTTTCTTCCCTCTCAGTAAAAACCACACACTTTAATTGATCTCAGGACAGCCACTGTCACCAGCATCCAGGGTGACCGCTGTTCATTTACAGCGTGGGTATGCATGCTGAATACGGAGCTAATGACACCTCTCTCCTAATATTTGGACGACAAGAGCACCCCTGTATGACATATGCTTGAAATTTGTTGTAAAGGGGTGAACAAGCTGGCAGACGCATATGACCCAGTGCTCCCACTGCCACCAGCTGCGCTGGTTACCAGACAGCTAAATTAGTGCTTGATGCAACTCGATCTAGCCTCCCTAAAGAGACTCCTGACTTTGTATTGACAATTTGCTAATCAAATTAGAGGATGGATTACGAGCTGAACAGCTGGTCTTTGTAATAACACTCATTATTAAACTCCTCTGTGCAGCAATGAGCAGACTGTTCCAGCACCTGCATTGCTTGTGTTCGTATCCCAGTATACTACATATGTGTTCATTGCTTATGTTGCACAACATGATAAATCCTCGTGCTCGCCTGTCACTTTGCCTTTTCTTTACCCTCTGATCTAATTTACTTTTACATATGCATCTGCAGAAAATGAATAGAATATTTCATTTCTTTCCTTATATTGTGGGAGACAGGACACCTCAATCTTGTGGCTGCTGAGATGTCTAGCCCCTCGGAGAGCTTATCATCACTGATATATAAACATCAATGTAATTTAATGAAAGTCTTTTTTCCTCCCCACTATGCAGCACATCACTGTAGTGCATTAAGTTCAACCCAATCTCAGAATCACAATTTCCTATATGCAAGCCTGATTGTCCCTTCCAGGGGAAGGGTAGCAACTCTTAATAAGATACAGTATGTTCCCTTCTACCAAGTAGCTATTAACCTCTTAGCATCCGTGTCCTTTGAGAAAAGAGGATTGTATTCATTATCGTAATTTACAATCCATGAAGCCATAAACAATTGTTTGCTTTTCATTTTCAAATAGAAAATAAACAAACATATCTAAGGGTAAAAAGCAACATGACACATTTTCAGAAGTCATACAGTAATTAGATTGCTTTGTAGCTGTAACAGTGGCATTTATATTGCAAGCTCAAAATTGCTAATCATGTAATTTGTAATGGTTAGCAGCCACTGCTAAGCCCTTAAATGTACAGTAAATATTACTTCATTTTGAGATTGGTGGCATGAAAACAAATCTTCCCAAGGTTGTAATGTTACATCGCTAATTACCTCCAAACGAAATAAAGATTTAGAGTAATTACATTTTTACCGCTCTGTTCTCTTATTTAGCATCAGCAGTGCACACTGACAGTCATAAGGGAACTTACAGCTGGGATTACCAAAGTAAATCAGAAAGCTTCTTAGCCCCAGGACCTACGACAGTGCTAGCACTCAGAAAATTTGTGTTCAATTGTATGTGTGTGTGTGTGTGAGGGAGAGAGAGAGAAAGGAATTGTTTGTGCTGCAGAGATACATGCTATGAACTCAGTAGGATGGTTTTAAATGAGAGCAGTTGTTCTGTGGGATTGTTCTATTAATTCATTTCCTACTGATAGATGCCATCTCGTGCCACAACACAGAAGCCACAAGCTGCTGTGTTTACTAAAGCAATAAGCCACAAGAGGCCATGGTTTACAGTGATTTTAGAACAGCCAAGGGGTGTTATTAGGCACGACACGGAACGGAGTGCCTAATAACACCCCTCGGCTGTTCTAAAATCACTGTAAACCACAGGCTCTTGTAGCTTATTGCTTTTATAAATTGGTTACTACATATACCTGGCAAGGTTTCATAAAATAAATACACAGCAACAAAAGAATACAATAATTTATTGATAACAATCATTCTTCCGCCAAGCAATGTAGTTCTTCAGCAACAGTCAGCAGAACGGTTGCCAAGCAACACACAGACGCAGCGGAAAAGCATGCTAATCAGGCTAGTCAGGCATGATTAAAGATCGCTGTGATTATTAACATTTATCTGCATGTCGACATTAATTGTGCAATAGTTGAAACGGTGTTCAATTATGTTAGTACTCCTCTTTGCTGGTATGGTGGGGTTTGACTCTGGAAAGGTGCGCCGGATTTATACGGGGAAAAAGTCGCCGCAACCCGGTCAGTTCTCCCCACCGACTCTTCGGCGTACTGCCCCACGAAAAACAGGTGGGTCAGGATCTCTGTCACAACACAATCTTACAGGATCCAGGCTTTGTTTCATGACTTTTCCAGCTCTTTAATTTGTCTCTCTCATTAATTTCAGCGTCCTCTTCTATCCTGTCCATCTCTTTCAACCACTCATCCACGCTAAGCCCACCCAGTAAATCAAAATTCACGACAAAGTCTGATATTCTTTAAACAATTTGTATAGGTGACTAATTGGTGCAGTAATACTGTTGTAATACAGTCACAGGTGTGTGTTTATAGAGTATTTTACAAGGGCTTCAAATGCAGCTCAGTCAATCATGATCAAGGACTGGAACTATCTGTTTCAATAAAGTTTGTTAAATAAAGAGGTCTCCTCTTGATATGCTCCACACACATTCTGGCTCTAGTTTCCGATCTTGCTAATGGCTGTGCTGTTACTGTCTCTCTAATATTGTCCCTTTTGTCTCCATTTGCCTTTTCATTTAAAGGCAAAATAAACAAGCAAATGCTGCAATTCTCTCTTTTTCTCACAGAGAAGAGCAACCACAAATAACTGGCTTTATGAAATGCTTTTTTTTTTTTTTTTTTTTTACATTGCACACTCCAAAATAAACGTTTGAACCCTGTTTTCACTCAGTCTACAGGCTTAGGGCATAGTCATGTGTCTTACTCACATGTCTTAGCTAACCCATATATTGTTGTTCACAGAATATATTAGACTACTAGGGTTTCTTTGCCTTCATGTCCAATGATTTTAATACAACAAATATAACACCCAGAGGAGAATGTCAGTGTGAAAGAACTTGCAGTTCCCATCATTTTTGGGTGGTGCAAACAGGGGGTATAGTAGAGTTAGCTGTGGCCTTCACCTGATCACCATTTTTTCATCTAAATTTGGGTATGTACATATACAATATATACAAACCAGCACTTTAATTTCCTTCCAAAATGACCCATATGAGCGTTTTCTGATCTGGCCCTTCTATTGTCAGGATGATATATTTTGTTAGTGCCTTCAAAAATGCATTTGACATTTCAAACATTAATAGAAATATAATGTTTTACATATTCCAGTAATATGCGTATGACATTTGTGCATTACAGTTTGACTGATTTTATGACACTGAGAAGAGAGGTTACAATGCTTTATGCAAAATGTGTTAATTGGGTGCGAGGGTTGGATTACTTGGCTTCCATAGCAGTTTGGAGCCCATGAGATCTTGAGACTACATCAAAACCTTGTATATGGCTGGACCGTGTATGAAAAGCTAGAGGGCTTTAAATTGAAAGAACAGATGCAGGAAGTGGTGATACATGGCATCCATGCGCCCAGGAAGTGCGCCGGGCTTTGACTGAAGCCAGTTTGACATAGGGCCTTCTTCAATACCAAATACGCAAAGTTCAGACTTGTGTACTTGCTAGTTTGGACTTGGCAAGTTGGCAACAAACTTCTGAGGATGGAAGGAGCAGTACAATCATTCTGCAATTGGAACAGCAGCGTATTTGCTGACAGCAGCAGATCAGCTTCAACACAACTACCTGACTGTACTGTGACAAAATAATCCCAACTCAAAGCTCCACTAACACTTCTTTCTCACAAAAAAATAATCTCATTGACAGAGAGATGCAGTAAATTTTGTTATTCAGTCTGTAATGTAGCTATAATAAAAAAAAAAAGACTGATATGTTCAATTTTATACATTTATATGAATTGAAATGTGGTGATATCTGTACATATAGAGCCCCAGAGGCAGAGCTGTTATTCTGTCCAGTAGAAACATAAAGCAGCTTTCAAAGTTGTTAGATTTCATCTGTGAGACCAACATTTATCTTCCAAAAGAATATATCATGAATCAAAAATGCACACATCAGTTCATCGGTTCATGTTCTCCCTGAGATGAAGACGGTCGTTGACCAGCCGATGATCTCAGAAGTAAATAGTTACTTTCTCACCTGAAAAACTATTAAAATTTAAAGTCCCCCTCCACTCAAAAACATGTTTTTCTTTTCATTCCTACAGTTGGATGTTTGAGCTTCACTGTACAGAATGATGTATGTGCAGAGTTTGTTTTCACATTCGTCTGCTGAAAGTGGAAAGTTTCTCTCCGCTCATTGAAAATCCATTTTTAAGGGGCTGTTCTATGAGCACAATTTGATGTGGAAACTTGAAGCCTCCAGTGCACAAACACTGAGAATGGACTTTTCAGTAAAGTAGGAGACATCTTGTGTCCAAAAGTTAAACTTTTGAAATTAACAATATTTGCATATTTATAGATTCAGGCATTTTTTTTATGATGGGGAAAGAGAGGATGTAATTTTAAGGATTTTAATCAAATTTTAATTGAACTTTTTCTGTGGAAAAACCGTATCAGACACAAATTATTATTCAAAGTAGAGTATTTTATATACATCTTAAAACATGCCTGGAGGGGAAAAATTACATATTAACAGTCCTACATGCATTCTGGGACACTTCGCTTCAGGAGACCAATGGTGTAACTTCATCACTCAATCAGTCAGTCGTTGACAGACATTCGCGTCTATAGGGCCCTGCTGTTGTGGTCCAGCCAAAAATGAGAAAGAGTGACCTATGATGTGGCCTGCAGGGGTGACCCTCACTGGGGTTGTGAGGCACAGCAGATGATCCCCATCATCATTCTCCTGTTTGGGTAATAGGAGTCAGTGAGTAGCTCTTCATCGATTTGCTCTTTTCTGATCTGTGTCTGCCCCATAAACAGGTCTAGGAGGCAAACAGACCCCCTGTCTCTCTGATTGTTGTCTGAAAACAACAGTCTCGTAGCCTCAGGACCTACGACAGCGCAAGCACTCAGAAAATTTGCGTTCACTTGTGTGTATGTGTGTGGGAGAGAGAGAGAGGGGAATTGTTTATGCTGCAGAGCTACATGCTATGAATTCAGTAGGATGGTTTTAAATGAGAGCAGTTGTTCTGTAGGATCGTTCTATTAATTCATCTCCTACTGATAGATGCCATCTTGTGCCACAACACAGAAGCCACAAGCTGCTGTGTTAACAGTTTGTTATATCCAGAGGTCTCCTCTTCATATGCTCCATACACATTCTAGCTTTAGTTTCTTGCTAATGGCTGTGTTGTTACTGTCTTTCTAATATTGTCCCTTTCTTCTCCATTAGATTTTTCATTTAAAGGGAAAATAAACAAATAAGTGCTGTATTTTTTTGCTCCACAGTAAAGAGCATCCACAAATAAGTGGCTTTATGAAATGCTGAAAATGACATTTTGGACTTTGTACACTCCAAAATAAATATTTGAACTCTGGCTGTTCTGCTCAGTTTTCACTCAGTCTACAGGCTAAGGGCATAGTCATGTGTCTTACTCATATGTCTTAGCTAACCCATATTTTGTTGTTCACAGAATATTTTAGGTTACTAGGGTTTTTCGCCTTTATGAAGATATAGAGAAAAGCTGTGGTACACATAGCTCCAAGTCTTGAACAAAGTATTGGGTGATATTGTGGCAAAGGTCAAACAAACAAAGCAACGACACTCACAGATCTATCATCTTATAATTTATTGTGGACAAAAACGGACGTGTTTCAGCCAGAAGCCATCATCATTACTTTATGGTATCCGTTTGTGGCAACATTTATGTGCATCTCTATTTATTAATCTGGATCGTATCGCTCTCTATATATAGTCTCTTGCTATATGTTTTCAATCTTGGGCGTTCAGTTTTATATGTTTATTACCCTTCAGCTCGTGACACCAGTCATTGTTTTAACTGATTACCGATCTCACACCTCCTTCATTAGAAGAGGCAGTGTCTGTGTGGCTCATTCACAGATGGATCCTATTACACAATAATGTATTCTCTTTGCTGATTGGCTGTTGGAACCTCACCTCTGTATATAAATTGCCGTTTCTTCTGGTTTTTTTGTTGTTGTTGTTGTTTTTATATATTACGCTGATGATGACTTCTGGCTGAAAGGCATCAGTGTCATTTTTAATATAATTTCTAAATTGTTTCATCATCTAACAACAGAAAACTTTCTGTAACGTGTTAAGTCACCTTGATTCCAGCAGTATGTGTATGAATTCTGATTTGACTGATTCATGACTCTTCGATTTTTGATGCAAAATAAGTCACTTGATCATTAGAAGCAACAAGTCCTTCAATCTAAACACCAAACCAGTAGTTTCATTGTCTTCCAAAATGACCCATATGAGCAGTTGCGTTACAACTTGACTGATTTTATGACACCGAGAAAAGAAGATACAATTTTTTATGCAAAATGCACAAATTGGGTGCGAGGGACAAAACTCTAGCAACATTTTTGTCAAGCAGCCTCTCCACATACTGTACATGATCATGCGCAGTAAACAAACACAGCACAACAAGACACCAACTGATGTTTCCAAATCAGCACAGACCACATTTTCCATTTTACTGGGAGGGTTGGATTACTCAGCATCCATAACAGTTTGGAGCCCATGAGATCTTGAGTGAAAAATGAGAAAATGTGTGACCTACGATGTGGCCTGCAGGGGTGACCCTCACTGGGGTTGTGAGGCACAACAGATGATCCCCATCATCATTCTCCTGTTAGGGTAATAGGAGTCAGTGAGTAGCTCTGCATCGATTTGCTCTTTTCTGATCTGTTGTCTGCCCCATAAACAGGTCTAGGAGGCAAACAGACCCTCTATCTCTCTGATTGTTGTCTGAAAACAACAATCCAACACCCCTTAAATCACCTGACTGACTATCATTTGTTGTCATTTTGTCCAGCATGAAATGATTTTATTCTGCACGACCACCCTTGTCCAGCGAGTCATCATAATCGCCAAGTTTGTGTGCGAAGGTTTTCTCTGGTCTCAATGTGGTCTGATGAGACTTGTGCTCTGACAGCCTGGGGCCTCAAAGCTGAGCTGAGTTCTTATTGACATGGAGCACGAAGCTTTTGCTGTGACTGCCACGACGGCGTCGGCCGAGCTGATCCGCCGACCCTGTCGCAGAGACACAGATGCCAATGTTTAAGGACACAGCGGGGAGCGGTGGAGAGGGGGAAGATAAACTAGGGCCACAGAATGAAAGTGAGGACACAGAGAGATACTTCTTCATTCCTTCTCTCAAGACTATAAAAGAGACAGAAGCCTCTTCAGATAGAGAACTTGTTTCCCTCCAATAAAGCTATGTTGAGAAAGGCATCCGACTTTTACCACATTTGCAGGTTTCAGTATGGTATAGATATTTGATTTGCCCACACAAATTCGATGTCGCGCATTGGAACTCAAGGAGCAAAGAAGGTGGAGGCAAGCCAGCAAAAAAAACAAGACAAAACAAAACAAAACAGGAAAAATACTGGTGCTTACACAAAGGACAGTGTGTCAGTTCTTCTGAACAGCGTGACAGATTCCAGCCTTCTTCAGTGCTGATGTGTGTCTCGTGTGACAAATACTACTGTGAAAGGCTTTTAGAATAAGCAACAGTGAAAGTTAACATTTTAGTAGCCTGCTGTGGCATCCATTGTAAGTGCTGTTGCATAAATGCTCATGATGCATAATTGATAATTGATTCATATTTGATTCCATAATTTCATGCAATAAATAAGTAAATAATTTATTTGATGTAAAGTTAAAATGTAAATCTGATGTGATTAAACAGATTTGTCTCATACAGTACTGGAATATACTGATGTATAACAGTTAGGCAACTGAAAGGGTTGTAGCCTCATAGTAGGGATGTGCAGAGATCCCAGTATTTGAATTTGTATCTGTATTTGTTGAGGCAGCTAAATTATTTGTATCTGTATTTGTATTCGAGTAAAAGTGGAAAGAGGCTTAAAAATCCTGTTTTTGTTTTCATGAGACTTTTTAATTTTAGAAAATTAAAGTGTTACAATAAGTGTTCATGAATAAATTACCTTACGAAGGAGGTCCCCACATTGGGTCTTGAACTGGAGTCTCCCAGATCATAGACGACTGCGCTGATTACTGAGCTAAAACTTTACTCATCGCCTCACGCAGACAGACCTCTACCTATTTATACACCCATAACACAGTGACAGCACACCGTGTAATGTGTCGGAAGAACTTCAAAGGCAATTATTGCTTTGCATTTTTCATTTATTGCCTATTTTTTACAACCTAACTTTGTGGAAAGGAGAAGGGGAACAACAGGTTATGGAGAGTCCCTTGGGAGCACTTTCCTTGTGTCAGTAGCTCAGCTTTATCTCTGAGGTACACCCCCAACAAATAAGTTTTAAAATATTTGTATGAAACAAATATTCATATAAAACCCACTATTTGTGCTTTGCCGAATAATGTATTTGTATGCGGGCACACCCCTAGTTCATAGTACCACTGCAATGAATTTCATAGTCACATTGTGTAAAATGCAACGTGAGCAGAGGTCCCTCATGAAGCTCTGCTATATTGAAAGTCAAAGTCATAATTATTGTCTGAAGCCAAAGCAGACAGTCAAAAGGACTTCCAAAAGACTCTCAAGGACTCAAGAACCTCTTTTCATGACATGCGGCCAACAAGTTGTTTTACTTGTAAAAAAAACCCAAAGTTTCATGTTCACGCTAAGCGTCATTTTGTATTTTTAATTGGTTTTCATGCTATGTACTGTAAGATTTGTTGATGTATTTCGTACTATATACATTCACAAATATAGTTCTCACGGCGTGACTAAGGCGTGGAGGCATCAGAGAAACAGGACATTCCCAAGCAATATATGCCTGTGTCAAAGAACCGACTGTTGTCGTGAAAAGAGCTACATCCATAGTAATTGGACAAAAAAAAAATCAACAATGTGGTTGTTAGCATGTTGCGCTGTTACTATTCCAACTGGTGATGTAATGGCTGCAGATATACTGGGCTAAATACAAAGAACATGGTTGAAATACTGGCATCAACATGACAGAACTATACAGTATCTTAGTTCATGCATGAGAATCTAGCACTTTCTGTGCCTTGCTTGCTCGACCATTAGCTTGACTGGTGTTATGTATGTGGCACAAGCAAAGGGCAAAGGCATGACAAAAGGATAGTGGGATGATTAAGAGAATAGGAGGTTTCTAAGCACCAAAGCTTCTTAGAAAGTGTTTATACTTGCAGTCTAAATCTAGAAATACTGATAAGATGTTATCATGCGGTGAGATAATTATTATTTTAAGACTCAGTGCCACCTTAAAAAACTAATTCATATTGATTTTTTTTGCTGTGCAGTGTACAAAATTAAATTCAATACTTTCAATACTACTTGCAAATAATTTACTTACTTTTATTATTTACTTGATTAATTTGATTCCAGCTAAAGAATTGTGGTGACAGTTGATGTGTTTCTCTGCTGTCAGGAAAAACAGCATTAGTATTGGCTGTCTTTCATAGCAGCCTGTGAGAAATATCACCATTAAAGGCAACTAATTGCTTTATATCTCACATGTTCTACTGTAGCTATACCCAGTCCTTATAACTAGACTTGGCAGAATGTCTTTACGCCATCCCACACTGCGAGATAATGGGGATCTACCATTTTTTTTTCTATAATAGCAAGCCCAAATATGTCAGGAGAGCTCTTACACTGTCTGAATGAATAAAATTCTATCTTCGCTCTGGCTGATTTATATCTTTTGTTGTCATATGAGGGAAAAAATTCACCATGAGACACTTAAAAAACAGCTATGGGCAATGTTCATGACAAAGAGCAAGCGCTTCTTTGAAAACTAACTGTTTTGCACTGAGAAGTAAGTCAGACACACAGAGAAAAATAGGTTAGAAGAGGCAGAGGGGACTTTTTTTTTTCTCTACCATCAGTACCATCAATAGAAGAGAACGTAGCAGAAAAAGACAATTTGTGTTGCATTTTGCACTCTTCACCTAAACATATAACCCACAGCTGTTTTAAATGAGATCAATCCAAGGGGTGTTATAAGTCAAGTGATAAATGTAGGAAAAACACTTGCAGGTAAAGGACACACAGTTAATAACTTAAGATGTCTAAAAGTATATTCAAGGGTGGATTGTTCCTCTGATTCATTGCGAGTAAAATGCTCTCTTATTCAAATGAACCATAGTTACATAACAATAGTTTGGGAAAGCAGAACAAGGCATGTGTTTGTCCCAATGAGGCCTTCATATTAACTTCTCCTTGTTATTAATTGTTACGATAGTGCAGCGACGACATCTAAGAACACAAAGAGTCACAAGGACACCGTGAACTCAAACGCTCCTCGTACGAAATGACTGCTGTGAATACCATTTTATAATCAATTTTCATCTGCTTTTATATTCAAATCAGCAATAACATTTGTCTGCGTATTTAGTCAATAAGGACTGAATGATTGAATGAATTTCGTGGTCATACAGAAGACTCTGTGATGTGCTAAAATGAAGACGACGCCTTTCTGCCTGTCGGGAGAGGCAACATTTCCCATTAAGTTGTGCTGGCTCTGTTTCACTTGATTTGATTCAATATGCAAAGGCCCTTTGAGAAATCTGACAGCCTGTAGGGTGTGTGCCATGGTAATGTGGCCCTGAATGAAAAGCACGGTTATGAAGAGGGTAATACAGAGCACGCTACAAGTGATGAACTCTCTATCTATCTATCTATCTATCTATCTATCTATCTATCTATCTATCTATTGATCTATCAATCTATTGATCTATATGCTCCTTCTCTCCTTTCCTTTACCCTTCACTCTTTCACTTTCATACAGTTTGTAGAATCCATATTAATTGCACCGCTAAATGTGGCCTTGACCTATAGCTACTCCTGGAACAGCTGTATCCACAGGGTGCCACTTTTTAGCTGGCAGTGCTAATAGGTTGTATGTGGGAAGTGATGGTTATGGCTCTTGTTGTTGTTGCTAAGCGACTTTAGAAAATCCATTTGAAGCATGGCGTTCTTAAAAGTTGTCATTTTTTTCTGACAGAAATCCCTCGACACCATAATCATTAAAAAAGTGCTAAGCTCTCAGGAATAACTGACACTCCTCTATATAGTCAGGCGGACGGCTTTGATTTTTGATTCTTATTGTTATTATTTAGTCATATTTGATTTGATATACTTTTTTCAAATGTCTAAACATAAAAAAAAGTGAGACAGTGACTGCATAGTTTGAACTAGGAGGTCTGGAATATATCAGTGATATATTGTACATTACATTATCTCTAATTGACGTTGTGGGTGTATGTGATGTGCTGTGTATAGCTTTGTATTTTGTATTTTGTATGGTGTGTTCTCTGTGTTTTTGTTTGTTTGTTTGTTTGTTTTTTCAGGTTTTTTTTTTGTTTTTCTTTTTTCTTTTTACTGTTTGTTGTTGCTCTGTTGTATGTTTTTTGTCGGGGACTACAGATGCAAATTAGCTTCAAGCTAACTCTGGTGCAGTGCACCTTTAATGTTTCAAACTGCACACTGTCCCATTCAATAACTAAATAAATAAATAAATAAAATATTAGAAACACCAAACGCACTGCACCAAAAAAAAACATTACGCTGAATCAACACAAAACTTTCAACAAAAATCTAACATTGTAATCTTAATGCACACAAGAATAACTTCAGGCCTGTCGTATTACTGCATTTGTTTTACCCATGTGTACCTAATAAACTGGCAACAGAGTATACATTTGATATTGTATGCCGTGACAAAAAGCACAGAGATCAAACAAAAAATGAGGGAACAAACCAGAATGAAAGTAGGAGAGTAGTTTTTATGATTTCTTCTCACTTTTTAACTAGAAAATAGCAGAATTAAAAGAAAACAACAGCTACACTTTCTTGTTACTGACTTCTTCAAGCATCCCTAGTTGTCGAATGCAAAATGTATCAGCACATTTACATTATTATGACAATGACAGCAGAATATACTGTCAAATCATACAAACCTAATCTGGCCACTTGTTAAACACAATGTGGACAGCCATCCATAAATATCCGATTTGACAAAACAAATTGCCTTTGCTTGCTAAGCATCTCAGAAAAATCACATCAGTCCTCCTATCCCATTCAAAATAAGGAGGAAATGAAGCCCGCGCTGTAAAGCCAGGCTCCCGGCAGGCCTGTAAACTGTAAATGCTTTCACATAACTAAGAATGCCGACTGAACCAGTGGTGTGCAGTCAAAGCGTGACATGCATTCTCACACAGTTGCACCGCGTTACACCACAATCAATGATACAGGGTGGTCAGGTGAGCAGGTCCTTAACCCTCAGCACCTGGCAGAAGATGAATGGTGTTGTGAGGAAGACTGTGACTCAGCAAGCCATAATGGGCACAGGTGGAAAACGGTACAAAATAAAAAAAAAACTCATCCTGCACAACAGGATTTGTTTGATTAAGTAGAAATTTCACAAGAAGCACAGACTAATTGCAGGTGTCCGCATGTATCCTTTTGCTGTTGAAAGTGGTTTCATTTAAATGCCAGTCTGACTTTCCTTTGTCTTTGCTTGTAAATCAATAAATAAACTGGAATAAATGAGTAATGCTGCCATCTGTGAATGTCAATTCAAACAGCCGTACAGTTGATGTCTCAGGTGCTGATCACCAGAAATTCTGCACAACTGTGGTATTATGTTGCAATATTTAATATAATGTGCATTCGGTTTATTGTCTCATAGCTGTTGATTGGTACCTTGTCCTTTGTCACTCCTCTATAACCTTCTTTGAGCTGAATCCCCCTGAAGCTTATTTCTTTAACACCAGCAGTCACACCTGTATCAAGATCACAAGTCCTTAACACACCTGACAGCTCTGCAGGAAATAATTACTAGTTTGTGAAACGTGTGACACCTGCGAACTGTAATATACATTTTATTATTTATTTATTTATCTCTTGATTTAACCAGTATATTTAACTTGAGTTAGGGCATTTATGTTACAACAAACACCTGGCCAAATCGACATAAAATAGCAGCATAAAATAGTTGATGCACGGCGCTCCGATAGCCTATTGGTCAAGACAAGGGGTGTGCCCGAATACAAATACATCATTCGGCAAAGCACAAATAGTGGGTTTTATACTAATATTTGTTTCATACAAATATTTTAAAAATCATTTATTTTTGGGAAGAAAAAAAACCCATGTCAAATACCAGTTCGCAGGTCAGTTACATCGTTATCTCAGTCTCTCTCCTCTTCTCCACTGTTACATCTATCAGGGGTAAGTCCCAAGGGACTCTCCATAACCTGTTGTTCCCCTTCTCCTTTCCACAAAGTTAGGTTGTAAAAAATAAGCAATAAATGAAAAGTGCAAAGCAAGAATCACCTTTGAAATTCTTCTACATGTTACATGATGTGCTGTCTCTGTGTTATGGGTGTATAAATAGGTAGAGGTCTGCCTGCAATGAGTCGATTAGTAAAGTTTTAGCTCAGTTGTCTATGATCTGGGAGACTCCAATTCAAGACCCGGTGTGGGGACCTCCTTCGTAAGGTAGTTTATTCATGAGCACTTATTGTAACACTTTAATTTTCTAAAATGAAAAGCGTAAAAAAAATACAAAAACAGGATTTTTAAGCCTCTTTCCACTTTTATTCAAATACAAATACAAATAATTTTGCTGCCTCAACAAATACATATACAAATACAAATACTGGGCTCTCTGCACATCCCTAATATCTACACTATCCCTATAGTTAAAGAGGCATTATAAAGGCAGAAAATACCCCCAAAAATGTAAAAAAATAAATAAATATTTGATGCAAATTGTTTTGAATGTGGTGTTTAAAAAAGTTAGTCCTACAGATAGACAGCTGGGTGGGTTTGAGGTCGGGGCTCTTTGTAGGCCAGACAAGTTCTTTCACGCCAAACTCAGAAAACCGTTTATTTAAAGATGTAAACAAGCTGTTAAGCCTTTTTCTTCTTATTTGTACACACAATTTCAACCAGAATTATTTTTCCCCATTCTATTACACTGATATCAATTTCACACTCAGGTCTGCTATATACAATTAACTATAATTGTAATAGCTTTACTCTAAAAAAAAAATGACTGTTATGGTACTTTATTGGAATTTCATACATTTGATGTGAAGCAAACACTGGCCAAAATGTCCTCTATTTCCATTAAAAAACTCAACTATGGAACTAAAGGCAATTCACACGACATGCAAAATTAAATTAAAGTAAACTGGGACTGCTGTAAGCTTTATTTTTTTCTCCCTCTCCACCAACTAAAATGCTATTCACCATCTGGTCCCTCGGGCTACTTTGAGACATCACTTCAGAAATGCTCATATGTGTGAAATTTGGATTACTAAACTCTCTTTAATCACTCATTTAATTCCTAAGACCGTCATAGTATGTTTGCTAATGTCTTGTAAATCTACAAGAGCTGAAATGCCGTGGCTCAAGTCGATGCTGACATGTTGCTGGGTATTTATGAGCCTGTTTCTACTTAATGTGTGGCCATTAAGTTTGTTATTTTCAGGAGAATTTCAGTAGAGGCATTTTTTGCCTTCTCAGTGCAATTTTGTACTTACATCAGGGACTTTTACAAAATCACACCCTGTTACAGGCATATTCTGAAACATCATAATACAGACTTTATGTGTGGGCAGGGTTACTGTACGTTGGAAAGCATCTTATACAGACCGTGGCTCCAATAGCTCAATTTTGCTCCTGGTTCCAAAAGTACATAGCTTGCAGATTGAAACTGTTTCTGTCACTATCTTGTGCTATCTCCATTTTTTAACAGAAACATTAATGTGGGTTCTCATTTCAATAATGCAAGCTTTCTGCCTTTAATTACCTTAAATTCCTCCCACAAAGCTCAATGGTGACTACAAGTGTAGCGTTATTAATGTTTAGGACAAGGACAAGCTGTGATATGCAGTTAGTTACTCCCCTCAACAAGCATACCACACTACAGTGCTGTTACGTTTAAAGCCTTTCCTTTGTTTGCTAATTCATGAAATCAATGCTCCCTCTTTGATAATTAAGAGCGTTGCTGCTTGCATGGGAAATATGTGTGGATTTGTTTGTATGCATGGCCACATCACACAACGCTGCAAAACGTCCCGGCTGTGCACAAATCAGCACACACTCAACACACATTACACTACAAATGCTTGCACATGTTCACAAATGCACACGCACTCACTGGTATGCAGTGCACTCATTGTCACGCATTAACATAAACATACATAACACACGTAGATTTGCATATTCATGATGAAACAACTGCAAACACACCAACTGCTAGAGACACTACATACAGACACATAGTGTAAATCCAAACATACAAACACTGTAGGCAAGAATATTTGTAGATTCTTAAACCAAGTCCAAAAGCAACACAGATCTCTCCAAGGATAGGCAGACAAACAATGTACACAGTTAAGACCTCTGTTTGGCATCACAGCCATTCACTTCTATGGGCAAATAAACCCAGTTCGCCTTGGTTTGCAGAGAACCTTCACATGGATCCATAAAACTGTCAGCGGCTCCCTTTCCAGTGGTCTGTTATGTGCACCCACAGAAGTGAAATAAAGACTGTCTGTTTCCCTCTGCAGTACAATATCACTGTGTATCTTGGAAGAAACCAAAACAAGCAGCAGGACAAGGAGAAAAAAAAAACTCTGCACACATTTAAAGCTTCTGAAACATATGGAGGACAAAACACCTTTCTTATTGTTTGATGTCTCTCCCTGCAGTTAATTATTAGTGACAGCATCAATTTGCACCTCATCATGTATATATAAATAAAATAGACAGTTGGCAGAATAAGTTTACATAAATATAATTTTTACACATTTCCTCTCATCTGTTAAGATAAGTAAGTATGCAGTCATAAAAAGCCCACTGTTGAAAGCACATTCATTTCCGTTATCAATGCACATACATTGCTAAATATAGGTATGGCAAATCTAATAATATCCTTTGGTTTCCAAGGACCACACTTTCCTGGAAAACAAGTCTGGTGCTTATTGATTTGAATATATGTTTGATTCCAGTAAAACAAACATTATACATCAGCTGAGTATATGCATAGAGCTTAGAGTTTGGATCACACGTTGCTCAAGTGTTAATTAGACTTGTCTTTACATACGGATGCGGTGACTGTAATTCCCTCCCTAACTGGCAGTCCTACAGTGTTTTATTCGACTTTTTCTGGGAAAAGAAGAGCATCCAAATGGAAATTCTTTGAAACCTGGCAGCAACCTGTCTGTTGACATTGGCTTAGGCAGCCAAAACATTGCTAGTTGCACAGGGATAATATCAGCCTCCACTGATGTCTCTCTCTCTCTCTCCTTTCTCCTTTCAATTTGGGTAAAAATCAAGGCTAGTTTTTGGACCTGAACATTAGTCAATGTGGTGACAGATGGCAAACTCGAGATTTATTTTCATGGTTGAGCTGGTGCTGCTGCTATGTGACTGAGATTTCAAAGGAGTGGCATTAATCTGCCTCCTGTCTCGCAGTGGGCCAAGGAGCCAGTTCAAGGTGGAACCAATATAAGACAAAAGTCCAGGAAATTGACGAACCAGCAGAGGGCACATTAACATTCTTCAAAGGGACGACTCAGACTAGCTCTGTGAGAGGACAACCGCAGTGAGCTATAGCTGACTCTTTCAATAAAAAACAAATGACAAATCCGTCTACTCCGCCCTAGAACACAGATATCTACTATGCTTTAAAAGTACCACAGTTTGGGGGCTATTAATCATTCAGAACATGGTGTCTGTTTTTCCTAACTCCACAAAACATCAAAACAAGTTCCTTAAATTCCTGAAGAGAGAAAATCTGTATATACAGAGAGCTAATATTCCCTGAGGTGATCAAGTGATTTATAATAATCATGGAGAGTTAATGAATATAATCCCATGGGGAGCTTCCATTCCTGTAATTTGTAAATCTTCCATGTTTTTAGGAGGACAAATGTCCCCTGATAATACTAATCCCATGCATATCAAATACTTGATCATTTCATCCATCTATTGTTGTTTTTTTTTTGTTTTGTTTTGTTTTTCCGGATATAAGATTCTGTCTTCCCACCTGTTATTAAAGACAATGCAGATGGAAGAGGAATTTGTAGAGGAACAATCTGAATCCAGTCGTATTTTGTTCAATCAGAGGGTGACAATAATCCTCAGGTGCCCTCATGAAATTAATTCCAAGAAAACAAAGCGAATGTGGACTACATTTACACAGAAAAAAAAACAAAAAAAAACTGCTTTCAGTGTTTGATCAACAAAAAAATAATCACATAAACTGAAATGAATAAAAAAAAAAAAAATAGACCATATACAATGATCTGTTAAATGCTAGATGTGGAACAGCAACAGTGTGATGGCTTTAATAAGCTCTAATTGACTGGTTTGCGAAATTGCCAACCTCCCCATGATGAAAGGCAGATAAAAGCCTTTGATGTTCCCTTTTTTTTTTTAGTTAGTTTGTTACTTGAAGTTGGAGTTGGGGAGGGAGGGAGGGAGGGAGGGAGGGGGGGGAGTCACAGACATCATTCAGCAGCCAGGAATCTCCTCTGAAATGCCTGATCCGAGCCTTCATCTGATCCTAATGAGCCGCACTAATGAAATATGATAAAATAGCCTCCCACTGAATACCAGGACGCTGAGGCATTACCCAGCTTAAATGTCAACAGTAAACAAAACACAAACAGAGCTTTTTTTTTTTTTTTTTTTTTTTCTATGAGCCTGTTCACTGACTGGATGATATGGGAATATTCAATCTTACCTTGACACCTACAGTACATTAAATCTAAATTTGAAAGTTGCTTGTGTCGCCTACAGTAAATCCAAACTTTTAAGTTTTCTATCTGTGGATATTTCATAACTCCTGCATCTGTATCATTGCGGTTCCCAGACAGAAAGATGTTCCTTGTTCAAAATAAGCAGGGCATGGTGTTCCCTGCCACTTTCACTTAGACTCGTCTCTTCCTCTCCACAATGATTTCAGACACCTGAGTGAGACATTCACAATTCAACTATTCTTTGGAGAAACCTTGAGGCCTGCACTGATGTAGCCTTTGTTGACAATGATGGATGCAGCCATCAAGGAGACTGCCATGGTAGGCTAAATTACATTACATTCAAACTATTTTTTTGTCCTTTTCAAGGCTAATGTCGCAATGAGATGAGGCACGTGTCGTGGGAATGGTCACATCTCAGAGACCAGAGGTGACAGCAGCAGCAGAAGAATACAGTTCGTCACTTGGCACTGTGAACTGATTTATTTAATAATTGACTCTTAATATCGTTGCGTAATGTTTCTTTACTTCAGATTAGGAAGGGGTTTTGACCTGAAGCTGCTGAAAGCTGATATGTTGCTAACAATTCAGAAAATATTAACAATAATCAATGTCCCCTTCATTTTTGTCAGACTTTAGACTTTTGGACTTTTACCCTCTGAGTCTACATTTAGACCATCATGTAAAGCCTTTCTATTGAAACCATCCCTAATCATTGATTAATTCAATTCTTTTAGCTTGGTCACCAGTTTCCTGAGGTGGAATAAAATGGGTTTCATTGCATGATTAAGTCAAATTATACCATCTTCTCTAAATGTCAGTGGGCAAAAGATTACTGACCAGGACGAAGGGGCGAAAGGGGTCAAAGGGGCCCAGGGACTTCAGGCTGACCTGAAGGGGAGGTCCCTGGTGGTCAGAAGCCCCCTGTGCACAGGGCTGGATATTGCAAATCTAAAACATGTGTCATGTAGCTCTTGAATCTAAGTAAATAATGACAGCACAATTTGATATAAGATGGGAGAGCTCTTTCATTCTACAACGCATTCAGTCCAAAACACTGACTGACCACTAAAGCTAGAAATGCAGTCACTTGTACTTTGGTTTCAGCTCCCTAAAGAGACTACTTGGCCAGTTTGGTTAGATTGTTGTATTTATAGATTTGCATTTGAGAGGTATTTGGCATTTTTTATAGGAAGTTGCAAATATCTGACCAGATTGCCAGTTTTTGCCACCCACGGTACTCTTATTCGCTTTCTTGCCAAGAATTAGGTGAGAGGATCAATGCCATCCTCTATCCGTTCCTCAATTTGAAGCTAGAACCAGGACGAAAGTAAGCCTAGCTTAGCCAAGCTAATACTGGGATCAGGGAGAAACAGGTAGCTCTGTCCAAAGGTTTAAAAAAAAAATCTGCCCACCATCACCTCTAAAGTTCAGGACTAAAAACATTACATCTATTTTGTGTAAAAAACTGAAGTGAAAAAACAACATGTTGTAGTACTCCAGGGGGTTCTCATCTAATTGTTGGAAAGAAAGTGAAAAAGCATATTTCCCAAAATAATGAACTATTCCTATAAAGCCACTGGCACCCCCAGAGGTAGTATCAACAACTCTCACACAAATCTGTCCCTGAGTCGAGCAGAGCAGGCCAAGAGCAACACTGACTACACCCGTTGTCACTGGGTTGGTTTAATTTTCATATAAACAAATTGTGATAATCACTTAATGATTTTACAGACAGTGGCAAAGATACTTGTTAACATAAGACTTCTCCCCGAGACTTCTCACCAAAAATCAGCATCAATTGTTTGTTGCCATGTACAGAAGGCACTGCACAATGTAGAATCAGCCTCGGTCTACTGAGACCCAATAAGATTAATTGTCAATTTGGATTGTGTTATTCCATAATGGATGGCTTCCTGTATTCTCAAAATGCATCAAGTGATCACATGCGATAGTTGTTAGTATGATTCCCTCTCCAAATGCTAATTCTCCACATAGCCAAAGGAGTCGGTGCTTATATGTGTGGAAAGGTGTGAGGGGTGTCTATGTATTGTGAGAGAGCCTTCGACGAGGAAGAGGGTAAGGGGGAGGGAGAATTCAGTGGGTTATTATGTTCCTATCAGTCCCTTATCAGTGATACTATGCAAGTGCAAGCAGCAATGTTTTGGTAGCCTTTAACACTTACAGCATATCTGATTAGACCGGATCATGCAGCAGGAGAATGGAAATCTAAAAAAAGTGTGCGGCAACGCCTCTTCTCTCCCAGCGGCATCACTCACGTTTAGGTAATATTTCACTATCTATTATCAATGCTACATTTCAAATCCCTCCAATCAGCCAGTCCTGTAATTCATGGACATTATTCATGCACGCTCATTGGCGCAGGGCATTCTGTGATACAGTTTTGTATCACAGACCGGTGGGCAGGAATCACAGTCGGTATTGCTCACATGCAGTCGAGTCTACAGGCTGTTAAACAGGCTGAGAAGTTACGCATGGTCACTACATTTCATTAAACAAGACAAGGTCAGGAGCCTGGGCAGAGGGATCTGTTTTACTGGCATTCGAGGAACGCTGCGCTGCTAAATGGCGGTTGACCTTGTTGTTGTATCCTGACAGACAGTGGCTTCCATCCCCACCACCCTGCTCCACTGAGGGAGGAGCTGACATGCTGGTTAACCACGATAGGGGATGTACTCCCACTGTGCATGCATAATGTCACGGTTTTGATGCTTGATTACAATATTATTAATTCCTCCAGTCTGGCTCTGTTTTGGTCAGGGTCTCTAGTTACCCAGAGGAGTCCCCACACCCCTTCTAAGACGTCCACATGGTCATGTCAAGGGTCCGCGCCTTGGCGGCTAATACAGGCAATTATGGGAGGTCATGTGTTAGGTCATTCGTTAATCATGTCGCAGTAGCGCTGCGGACTGTGTCAGGTCTGCAGTGGGTGAATCAGGGAGGTGCAGATTAGCATTAGCTGAGTTTGTAGGGCCCTCGAATAGAGGAACTGATAGAAAACACCTTAAAGAGTTGTATAACCTCTGCCAGGGAGGTTACGTTTTCTGTGCTGATTTATTTATCTGTTTGTTTTGCAGGATATCTAAAAAACTGTTTTTCAGTGAAATTTCATGGAAAGTTGGGCAATAGGCCAAGAAGAAACTGATCTTGTTTTTGTTGTAGATAGTGTCACTGTTTGGACTTTTCTGAATTTCTTGGTCCCAAGATCTAACCATAAAGATTTTATCAATTTCCACTTGCATAGAGTATTTGTTATGTATCTATATATATATAAATCTTAACTATATTTGGTATGCACAGATGACCTCAGTGGAGGAGAATTTTTTATGTACCATGTAGCTGTAGTTAGATTCCAAATTCTTGTGGGCGTAGGCTATTTGAAATCTATTTTTATAAGTCTGTAATGTGTTGCAACCAGTTTTGGATGACACATGCACATAGCCTCTCCAAACTAGGGATGAAATGGTTACCAGTTGCACGATGAACCACAGTAAAATTTCTGACAGTTAGTATTACCACTTCAAATTTGAATTGCCATTAAAACTGTGTTTGATTACTGCGTTTTGAAGGCGCAACACGCAAAGTTGGTTTGTTTTGCATCAATTAAAACATGGCGGAAGGCAGTGACAGCGCTCCAGAGATTTTCAGCCTTCTAAGAGGAAATACAATACAATACAGCAACAGAAATACAGCTTATGTTACGTGCCCAGTGTAGCCAAAGGGTAAAGGCCAATTCATGCTTTTCGTGTTCCGCATCTGCAAACAGCTGTGGTCTTGTGGACATGCATGTGGTTCCATTCATACATTTTTCAGAGGTCTGCAGACACAGACGTGTTCCACATGTTCCTGCTAGAAAACAGGGTTGCAGTGTGATAAATTTCCAGAGTTATAAAATCCACTCTGTGAGTGTTACAAGCCGCTGTGCAGTGATTTTCTGATCAGCCTTTAAATGCAATAATCTGTGACTCCAACCGGACATGCTGGATCATATTTAATTGTCTAACAACACGCCCACACAGACAGCCACATGTATTGCTTTACACAGTCTGAATGCAGCTAAGGAGCTCCTGTATGTTGCTGAGTAATGAGAAAAAGTTGAGCAATGAAAATCCACAGCTTAATGAGAGCAGGAAACCAGTTCATACATACAATAGACAAGACAGGCATTCCTGTTTGCTGCAGTGCAAAATGCAGTTACCTCTCATGGCCACAATGTGCCATCTTTAATGTTAATGCACATTTGATATGGTTTTCATATGTTTACATAAGGTATTGGGTATGTCATTATTTTAATGTTGATGCAAGCAAAAAGTGCATAGTGCTGCTAATTTCATTTGTGGTTTTCAATATAAAACTTGGTGTGTGTAATCATTGCACAGTACTTGATGAACATTTTCAGCACATTGTAATAATACTGCAATAATACTGATAACTTTGATAATTTTGGTCACTATAATCATGATATGAAATTTTCCTGCATTTAATTTTATTTTGTTTATTTGGCAGGGACAATGCTCATTAATTAAAGGGGGGGAATGTGCCAAAATTAGCCTAAAAGGCCATTTTACATGTACAGTAAGTGACACTACAGCAACATCAGTTTAATGGCCATAATTCAGCGGTCATAAATCTCACTAACCTTTACTGTTGCACATTTTGACCTTGTAGAAAGACGTAAGCTCCCAGGATTTATGTACTCCCCAAAATATCAAAATTATTGAGCCTGACAGTTCATTCTTGACCTTGGGATCAGCAGTTGATAGACAATCTTCACTCAAGGTTCACTTACTTGCTTGTTCTTGAGCTCAACTTTTAAAGGGGACATATCATGCACATTTCCAGGTCTATATGTTTTATCCTGGGGCTTTACTGGTATATCTTTGCATGATTTACAGTTCAAATAAATACCTTTTTTATATTATACTGGTCCTTTATCCAGCCTGTCAGTTCAGCCTCTGTCTGAAACAGGCCATTTTAGTTCCTGTCTCTTTAAGGCTCTGTTCTGATTGGTTATCTTCTGATAGCTGCACCTTGGTCAAGTTCCAGCAACTCGGGAGGCTATGTACACAAACACTAGTAGTTAGATTTCACTTCTTTTACTCGTACTTTACTCAAGATGGACACTTCTCAGATACCTCTGTACATGTTCAAGCCAAAATCCGATCCAAAATATGTGAGTGGACAACATGAACAACAGATTTTTACATAAGTTCACCTCAGTTTTGGAAACTCTGACCATGTTTAACACAGACATCCAACATCACACCAGTATAAAAATAACACAAAAATATCACAAAAAGCTCGATATGTCCCCCTTTAAGCCGTCTAGTAGACAAGAAGTCCTAAAAGAGCTTAGAATAATGGAAGGTTTGAACATCTACAGTTCCATGACAACTGAGAAAACTTCACATGGATACTCTATCAAGTATTTTGATGCATATCTAGATCCAGATGCGGATAAAAACCTTTGAAACATTATCTGTTTTCAAAGTTACCAAATTAGTTGTATGCTCCCTTACCACTTTCTAGTTGACTTTGGTTTCATTTCTCCAAATTACAGCCTTCTCTCTTCCTCTTATCTGCCTTCCTTCTGTTCTTCTGACATCTCTCTGCCAGTAGCATAAGACTGGAGGTCCATAGCCTTACTCCTCGTCTCATTTGAAAGCAGAGCAATTGAACATTCATTACTTCTGGGTCATATGAGGGGACTAATAACCTTATTACTCATATTGGACATGCATAGAATAGAGGCCTGACCTTCTTTTAACCTGTCTTCAGCAATGGATGGAGTGTGTCCATTAATTGAATATAAAGCAGCTTCAACGTACTGTAGGCTCTTGAGTTTACTTTGGCCTTGCTGTAAATGTTGAGATCCCCAGTTAGTAATAAAAATAGACTTGCTTTTTGTACGGGCACCAATTCATTTATGTTCCCCTAGTACAAGCTAGAATAAGAGGCCTGTGATGATGAAAGACAGCCTGGAGTGTCTATCTACTATTAAACCTGCACATTCACACCTTCCATCCAAAATGATGAATCCACCTTAAATACATATAAATATATACACTCACCGACAACTTCATTATGGTGTTCCGAATATTTTGCCTCCCTTTTGTTAATGGAGTGGACACAATATTAGGAACATCATTCAATATAATGCACTCAACCACCACCATCCACTACGACCTCAATAATAAACATAAAGTAGAATTATCACCTTTCTGACAATGTCGACAAAAACTGAAAATGTATAAGCTTCATAAAAGTAGAATTTATGGCAGAGGTGTTCATTGGATTGCATTAGATTGCACAGATGTACCCAATAAAGTGGCCGGTGAGTGTATATATATATATATGAATCTTTCTCTCATAAAATAATTCCTGGCATGAATAGAACCGCACTTATCAACACACCAGACAGCCTGATATCCATCCATGTTGTTATCTTTTCAATAAAATGTTGTTGTGGGAGTATGTATAGTATGTTTTTCTTATGAAATATTGCACAGTTACCAACAAAAAATATATACAGCTTTTAGGAAGAACCTTTTTCATGCACATTTTACCCCATAAATAAAATAAAATGTTGATTTCAGGGTATTTTACTTTTTGAACTCCATGTGTTCTTTTTCCTCCACTCTGCCTCTAAAATGTTATGGTTACTTTCTTCCACTGCTTTCCTCTCTCTTGGCAGAGGTTATATTTTATCCACAAGAGAGCCATTTTTTAGCATCTCCATCTATGCTGTCCTCCTCCCCACAGCTCTCCCGACTCAGTGCCATTCTGCTTTGTCATTCTAATCTTTTCCTCTGGCGTTACTACTTTGTTTTGACCTCCGGCCTGTAAGTGTGTGTGTATGTGTGTGTGTGTGGATCTATGTGTGTGTGCGTGTGTGTATGTGCGTGCAACTGAATGCATGTTTGGTTTGTGGAATTTGCTTTCATGGTCGTTGGTTAAAGGCACAGGATGAGGCAGGACAGGAGAGCAGGATTTGTATTCCCATAGCTCTTCCCTTTCTTTGTCTCTAAAATTTTAGATGGAAGAATTTTTGGATGGTAAACAGTCTAACCAGAGCACATGAACAGGACACGCATTGTTGAGGTAATTTGTAGGGTTGCAACAACATTTTTTTTTTAATTTTTGATAGGTTTTTTTCGGTTGTTGATTTTTTAAAATGAATAATTTAGTCTATAAAATACCCATTTCCCAGATCCCAAGGTAATGTCTTTCAATCAGTTTTTTAGATCAACAGTCCAAAATCCAACAAAATTCAATTTACAGTAATTTAAAACAGAGGAAAGCAATTTATTTTATATTTAAGAAACTGGAGCTTCACACAAAGTTTAGAGTTTAGTTTACATTATTTCTAATTGACATTGTGGGTGTATGTGATGTGCTGTGTGTAGCTTTGTATTTTGTATGGTGTGTTCTGTGTTGTTTTTTTGTTTTGTTTGTTTGGTTTTTTTTGTTTGCTTGTTTTTTTTTGGGAGGGGGGGTTGCTTTTTTACTGTTTGTTGTTGTGCTGTTGTATGTTTTTTGTCAGGGACTACAGATGCAAATTAGCTTCAAGCTAACTCTGGTGCAGTGCATCTTTAATGTTTCAAACTGCACACCATCCCATTCAATAAATAAATAAATCAAACTTATGGTTTTGAGAGAAACATCTTGACAACAACTCGATGGGTTGCCAATAAATTTGGTACATAAATTCATGACCACCTTGAGATGATTTTTTTTTAGAACTTTAGTGATACCCTTATTTTTCATCTAGCATCATCATCATGTCAAATTTTAATGTGTCCAATACTTTGGTTTGTGACCAAATACCTGCAAAACTAACAACATTCCCATCAGCCTCAGCTGTACTTTAGTTTAGTGCCAAATGTTAACACATTAAACTAAGATGGTGAGCATGGTACACATTATACCAGCTTAGCATTAGCATGTTAGCATCGTCATTGTCAACATGTTAGCCTGGTGACATAAACATTTAACCTGATTGCTTGATAAATAAGAAACAGTAACTCAACAGTCTTAATATTTGTCTAATGTTTTCTCAATCAACTAATTGATTAATGAGCTAATCATTTCAGGCAATGCAGGCAAAGGCAACTGCAACCTCTAACATGTTAATCAACCCGAGTTTTTCGAATTTCTGATCTAAAGACTCTGTGTCAACTCTGTAAAATGAAAAACAGTGCAGCAGCTCACAGGAACTCAAACTTCATCAAGAGCAAAAAAGATGTAAAATACAAAACTGTCCCACCCACACTATTTTTAATTGACAAGTGTCAAAGGTGTGTGTACGGGGCAAACAGCAGAAAGACCCAAATGCAGACACCAAAGACAAAGGGACATGATAACGGCAAGGCAGTGCAAAACAGGCAGAAGGTCAAAACCAAAGGTAACGACAGGAACAGGTAACAGATAACAGATGACAAACGGGAACAGGATACAGGGTGGCTGGAACACAAATGTACACTGAAGAACTGGAGGGGAATGGATAACAGCGGACCGGTGTATATATAGCACTAGGACTGATGGGGTAATGAGCAGCAGGTCAAGACTGTTGGGGAGTGACAAGCAAGTGGATGTGGGAACTAGACAGGAAAGTCCGTGGGCATCCGGTGGACAGGTGGAAAATGGCAAAGCCAAGACAAGAGAGTAGGGAGGCAGAAAGGGCAACGGAAACACAAACAGGACCGAGGCAGGAATCATGACAACAAGTGATCTCTGGGAGTTACAAAGCAAAAACCACAGGAAAGACAGTATGGTAGGAAAGTTGTAGCCACCGCAAGGTCTTGCAGATTATCGTTTTAATATTGGCTACAGTATTTGAGGTAACAAGATGTCACCCAAATCACCCAGACACCCACCATCTCAGTGTGGCCACCAGCATCTCAGATAATTGCCATCAATATTTCACGCAGACGGTGACAGTGGGGCATGACCTGATGCAGCTCAGGAAAAATCAAAATTTCTCGGCTCTGACAGATCATAACTCAGCTGTTACAATCCATCAAAGTAAAAGGTGAGACCCAGAAGGAAAGTTCCTGAAAGGGATTTGATTGATCGCTGTTTGCACGGCAGCGTGTTGAGTTTGAGCTATTAAAAAGAGGAAGCGCTCTATTCAGGTCGAATGTGTTCAGTAGTTTGGTGACATATGTATTTGGTGCAAAATTACTAAGGCGTTTCTCAACTTATATTTTCCAAAATCAGCTTCAATGAAATTATTCGGCATCGATTAAAAAAAAAAATTTTTTAAATTTTTTTGGTTATGAAATTTGACTTTTCTGTGTGTGGCATTATTTTCCTTGTCTATTCAGCAGTGGCTATCATTGCTCATGCTAAGAAGCCAATTCTCCTTCAGTTTAAAAAAAAAAGCAAAAAAATTGCTGTTGCTAATGGCTTCTGATATTGGTGATATGGCTAAAATCAATACAAGAATAAAGCTTTCAACCCTGTCTTGCAGATCATTTTTAATTGCAGTTTTCTCTAAATCGTTCATTTGGACTTGTGTCGAATGAAAACATCATTCAGTTGCAGAATAATACACTGAATTATTGCCAAGCCATGATTTGAAATGTATGATTAATACCTTTTCCATGTTGCCTTTTGGTTTAAATTGTGTAGTTTAGGGACTCATAGCTTCAACCAGTGTCCAGTGTAACTCATACTACCTTTAAATAGAAAAAAAACCCCAAAAAACAAAGACAACATGCTACTGTGAATGTTCTTAAATGAACAATCCGTGACATCAGGCCCCACTGAGAAATATCCAATACTATCACTGACACTGCTGTGTGAAATTTTTGCACATTAATAAACATTGTATCACTGAACATTTCCTTCAGAGCTCATTTGAATACTGCACAATTTAATACACACACACACACACAAACATGCACACACAAACACATACACACTTTTTTTCTTATTTGGAAAATACAGAAACTGGCAGACTGACTGATTGTCACATACAGAACTCCAACAGTCAAGAGGCTCCCGAATGGAATGAATCAACAAACAGCACGATTCTTTATGCAGATGAATATGATTTTGTTCCTGCTTATGCCTTTTTTTCTCCCTCCCATTGGTCCATGGGATTTCCTCAATCATACACCTCGGCATATTATATATTATTTTATTTATTTATTTATTTGTGTATTATTTTTGTTGACACATTATACATAGCAACATATGAACCGCATAGAAATCAACATAACATATATTATTGATTGCTGTCTCTCGGCAGGTTTAATTTTTAAAGCTGGAAGGCTGGGTAGGTTCATATGTTCAAGTGCTGAAATCATGAATCATCACTATACTTCACATTCTAATTTATCTCTTTTTTTTAAGGAATTGTTTAATTTTTAAAGATTTAAGAGTCCTATTTTTTGTAGCGTTAGCCATCATGTCTGTATGTTTTGTTTATATTTTAGCTATCAGATACAAACATTGTCTGGTCTTGAAATTGATTTTGCTGTCAGAGATGATATATAAGTGTTTTTAAACCAAGCTGGTACTCCTCACTGCTTAACCATTGTTGTTATATTATAAAATTCAAACTACAGGGACACAAGTAGAACTACTGCAAAGTGAACAGTGCGTGAAATGCTATCAAAAGCACATGAATCTTTCTGTTAATATAATCCTCATGTTCTTATAGAAACTGAGATTGCCCATTTTGAAGCAGAGGTTTGCACACAGGTGAAAATCAATAGCATTGAAACTCACTATGGGTGTTCACTAATGTGTGTGCCACCACAGGGTGACGTACTGTAAGACTATAGTTACCACAACAACAGATAAAAAAGCAAGGTTACACAATTCAGAGTCCAAGCAGGGTGCTTATTGTATTCAATGCAAGGTGGCCATGGAGAACAGCCTGGGAGAACTGCACACAATAGAGCCTGCTGTCTTACAGCTGCATCTAAATAGAAATAATGATCTCCCTTAGAATTTTCCAGCCAACCTGCAGGAAGGTGGCATAGTCTTTAGGCATTAGTTTTAGGTACTTCACATTGGTTAGGCAGCTTAAACTGGAAGAAATCACCAAATGAAACTGTACAAATCATGATTTTTAAAGCTAGGGCAAAATATTATATCAAAATGACTGCTTTTTCAGTTAAAGGGATTCTCCTGTGGTTTAGTAAATTGCCATATGAAATAAAATTTTACTCATGATGTCTTCTTTAGTCTTTCTTATCATAAAAATAGCCTAGCTTTATATGATTATCATCATCATTTCATGACTGCTGCACTGACCAAAAATATAATTCTACAGTACCAGTCAAAAGTTTGGACACACTTCCTCATTCAAGGAAATGGGAAGGTTGCCAAACCATAATTCAAGATTATGCTTATTTCATTTCTGATTAGACATTAAGCATAGAGGCACACTATTTTGTACATAATGCATTTGGAAAGGGTGATATTGGAGAAGTGGAATTGCTACAAAAGTTTCAAAAGTGCAGTCCTTACTTAACAGTACTTTACTTTGGAACTTTAATTTGAAATGTCCATTATTGTAAAATAATCATAACAGTGAAGACAGGGCACCCTGTAAACTCAAAAGAAAAAAAAGAAAACATCATTTTCAGAATTGTTGGAGAAAAGAACCTAAAACAGATTGAATGTTTACTACCTTACAGTTTCAGCAGCTGCAAGGTCTGTATTTTCCCCAAACACAAAATACATTTACCTCCTCACACTTGTGAAGTACCATATCTTTTTATTTATAAAATGCAATGTTTCTTTCTTTCATTTTTGTTTTCATTTCCTATGGAAGCCAGCAGTGAGATGACAATCTGCAAACTGTTCTCCACAAGGCTACTGTTAGGCCACATAATGTAAATCAAAATAAAATACATTTGAACATAGTGAAATAATAATAAAGTACTGTTTCTGCCTCAGAGTGAAGGAAATTGTTTTCCATGTTGCTCTTTCCAGTGTCTCTAATGCTTAAGTGATGCATGAATCATAAGGACAGAAAAAAAACAAAACATACTGCATTGTATTCACGATGATTGCATTCCAGGAAGGAATATAAATTTCCATCTAATACAGTATATTGTGAGACTGAAATAATACAAAACTGGAGTTGGAGTTGTCTTTTTGTTATGTTATGAGACACCATTAAAATATGGATCTAATTTATTCCTTAACAATAATTAATGTGTTGCTAGTGTGGCAAGAGCAGGTTTTTTTGTTTTTTTTTAATAGTGTCAACTATGCAACCTCAGGGAATTTCACCCCAAGGGAGTGTCACTTTGGCACACAAGAAAAAAAAAGGTCACACAGGCTCAAAAACACTAGATAGAGACATGATTCCAAAAAATATATATGAATTTTATTAATAGTATCCCTTATTTTAAAATGACAAGCAGTTCTCACAACGTTAGAATACAAATTAGCACCTCAACTCAAGCAGTGTGGGGAGCCGGGGGGGGGGGGGGGGGGGGGGGGGGGGATAAGCATAAGTGCAGCCACATTGGTCAAATAAAATTAAACAAAAAATGCCCACACATACCACAGACACGCCTAGTTGACCAAAGGGAAGACAAAAGGGGGGAATCTACGCATGAAAGCAAAATAAAGAAAAAGAACAGGAAAAAGAAAAAGAAAAAAATGAAAACATACTACCATAATATTAAAGCACTAAAGTTCCCAGCAGCGGGAGGGGGAGAGCCACAAAGCTGCAGCTCAATCACTACCACAACAGATCAGAGAGTTACGTTTAGCTGGAGGCCAGATAGAAGTGGCCTAAAATTAGCGAAATAAAAATTAAGCCAGCCTACTTTGACACACAAGCGACACTATTAAACAAGGGCTCGAAACGAGGCAATGTTAATCTGGGTCTGCAAACAGGAGAGCAACAGTAGCCTACACTGCAAAGCCAGAGAGCAGAGGCAGATATAATGCCAATAGCACATGCTATGAACATGCAGCACAGGAAAACTGTAAAAAATACACACCTTAAAATTGCTGGGAGACCAGATCGCGAGGAAACACGGCACACACGCCAGTATGCCACATTGTATAGCCACAATCTACCCCCCACTTTTGTGTCATCACCCCAATGATGGGCCAAGAAGGTTAGAATGTTGACCAGCTGTAGAGCAGGAAGTCCAACGCAAGACTATCCGACTAGAACTGGGTTGTCCCACTGGGGACATGGAGCAAACTGGTGAGCAAGAACCTCCCTGTGCCAGAGGTGTATCCGAAATGGGCCAGGCTTCCACCAGGGTCACAATACGGTGCTCCATGGAAACAGAAGAGCCTGGCACAGCCACGGTAGGTGGTAAAGGGGTGTTGGGGACCATCGGTCACTATCAGGTGAAGAATTGGAGTTGTCATCATCAGGTACTACTGGGGCATGTGGAGTTGGGGCCCTAGGAGGATAGATGGAGGACTCTGGCTCAACACTGGCTTTCAACATGTCGCAATGCACATTCCATTCCCGGTGCAAGTCATCCACAGGAGCTATGGTATAAACCACTCCAGCACCAAGAGGTGCTTGCAGTACCTGGTAGACAACTGAACTCCATATGCCCTGAATCTTATGGTGACCCCTAGCGCTACAGTCCCAAAGGTAAACTAACTGGCCCACCTGCGGAGGCACATCATGGACCTGCTGATCATGCCACTTTTTCTGGCGACCAGCCAAAACTAACCATCTGAAGTCTGGCCTGGTGCTTGACCACCCATTCCTGTACTACCCCTGGTACAGGGTCCCCAACCCAACCCAGAAGGAGGTCTATGGGAAACCTTGGTTCCCAACCAAACATTAAAAAGAGGGGAGACTTGCCAGTGCCCTAATGAGGCAATGCACATTCCGTACCCATATTGTAGGCCATATGTGGAGGGGAGAGAGTACCTACATTCCCTCGCACCCCCTGGAAATCCCTCCCTTTCCCATCTAATGGCTTCCCCACATATTCCAAGACTAGCAGTGGGCTGGTGGTGAACAAACTGCTTTAACTCCCTGCAAAGGGCACTGTCAAGAACATGCCCTATGAATTGATCATGAAATAGAACTCCTGCATTAAGCAGACCATCAGGTGCGCGCTGCCTCACCTGCTCCATGAAGGCCATTAGGCCTAAGGAAAGCTACTACAGCGTCTCCCCTTCCTGCTGCTTCCTAGAGAAAAAGGCTTGCTGCAGGGTTACATACGACTGGACACAACCATATAACTCTTTTAAGATGGGGCCCCCTCGCTCTGCACTGGTATGATACTTGATCCCCTCCCTCGCCTCTCTCTCCAAATGATCAAAAATAAAGGAGGCCTGGTCAGCAGCCGACAGGTGGTAGGTACACTTACACGCCTGTATTTCCTCTGTCCATTCAGCTATACCTATGCCTGTCTTATCATTAAACATAGGATGCTCACAGTCTCTAGGTATGACCACCAACTGCTCTGTGACAGTAGCACTGGCACCTGCAGGCTGGGCATTACTAGCCGGACCAGAAGAAGCTGGGATAGTAGTGCTAGGGCCTGCCTAGGAAGCAGCCCTTTCATGAGGTAGTGGCTTCTTATTTGCACATCCTCCTCCATAACAACAGCACACAGTGAGCTGCACCCAAAAATTTGCAAAATGGAATCCTGATGTCGAGGGTTGGTTTGGTCCCTGGAACAAATATTGTTGTTCTGTCTACTGCACATACATAAACAACACACAAACACAATACCTGACTGCCTATCGTAGGGAGGCACAATAAAAGTGCACCCAAAAAAATGGAATTCATGTCTCTGTCTTTTAAAAAGTGAATCCTTCCAACATAGCATGCAGTCTGGTTAATCTATAATTTTTTTTATCCTTTGACAGAAATTGAGTACCTACTTTTTAATGTATCAGTTCTGAAATTCATTATTTAATAATCAAGTCAGAGGTTTCACAGGTTGCTTTTCTCTCATCATAGTAATTAAATATCACTTGTTCTGAAACAAGTTTAACCACTTTTTAAAAACGTGTGAAATTATCTGATCTGTAACAGTTTTTTTTCATGCAGCATATGATTAATAGGATGGAGTGGTATTGCACAGCTTTGAATAGTATATACTAAGAACCTAGGGCTAAAACATGATTTATTAGTGTTTAACGTAATTAAAAAGATCTCTACCAACAAAAACCCACATCTATAAAGCAGTTTTAATATCATCTGATTTGCAACAGTCAATATTAAAGTAATTCCTTAAATAACAGCTCCTTTAAAGGCTCATACAAGGTTGAAGAAGCAGTCTAGGATGACGTCTTCCATTTAAGAGACATCATGTTGCATCATGTTGCCTCATGCTGTAAACAAGAAGTATTCAAACATCAAGAAGCAACAAAACTAAAACAGAGCACCAAGAGGAAAACCTCTGATACTGTTTGTTTCCACATTACACAATACATCATCTTGCATTTCTCTATGTAAGATATATGTGTATTGAACTGTTGCCCTAAATATATTGTGGAATCATTTACTTGCATAACATGATTTCCAAAGAAAAGTCAGGGACAGGAAAAATAGACAACTACATTGTGGTGGTTTGAACGGCTCTAGTCCCTTTATATCAGCCCAAGGTTCAGTGATGATGAGCCACAGACCACTAAAATATTAAAAGTGAGAAAGTTAATGCATGGTATTGTTTTGATTCCAGCATGATATCAGAGATAACATTAATTTATTACTAAGTATACATTAGATGTGATGAATTGTGCTGTAGGGGTCAGCTATTGTCATAATTTAAATCTATGACATTTATCAAGACACAGCTGGAAAGAATCTATAGTGCTGAGCCATTTTTCACTGCATTTTTAATACGTGGTTACTTGGTTGTAATAAGATTATTCAATATTTACGGAGCCCCTAAGGGGACATGGGCAAAAAAAAAAAAAAAATCTTTAAGTTTCTGATGCGCACAGATTAGTATCTGGTGCGCACTAGATACTATCCCATAGGCATGAGAAAGTTTCCTGTGCTCACGAGAAAGTGTTTCGTGCACAAGAGAAGTTTTCCTGCACGCATGGGATATGGGTATAGGTGGATGTATACAAAATGCAAGAAGAATGGATTACATGCGCATCAGGAAAGAAGACTTTTGTTTAATTTGAAAAGAAATAGACCCAAGGTGTTTGAACTCAGAGGAACCAGACGTCTACATCGACAAAGCTATTTTGCAAAAGGGCACAATTATATTTGGCACTTGGACTCCTATGACAAATTGAAGCCATTTGGTATCTGTAACAGAGGCTGCATTGATGGGTTTTCACAGAAAATCATCTGGATGAATGCATTTGCTACAAGCAATGACCCAAAAATTGTTGGGGGCTTCTGCATGGAGGCAGTCAAGAGATTAGGTGGTTGTCCAAGGATTGCCAGAGGCGACCGGGGCATAGAGAATGTTGAAGTCAGAGACTTTCAGCATTTTCTCTGTAACAATATATACGGTGGCTATGCTATAGCAGAGTTCAACACCGTTTGGGTCTAGTTCTTTCCTGACATATTATTCATTCTCCTTGTATTTTGTGTACACCTGCTTATACCTATGGAGTTGACCAGATGTTTATAATTGTTCATAAATGACAGTAAGTACCCGATCAAAGCTATTGTATCCTTTGAACCGAAAACAGACTACACAACTTCAAAATTTGTTTTAAATGTTGTTCAGAGACAATAATAATAATAATAATAATAATAATAATGTAAGCATTGGCAAATCTAAAATTCATGCCTGGCTTTTTTAAGCAAAATGCTACTGATGCAGTTTCTACACATTGTTGCACACATGCAGACAGGCTTTTGCAAACACAAGACTCTATCAGGCAACTGTACCATCAGGAATGACAGTTCAACATGCAGAAATCAAAGCTTTCAGAAAGCTTTCATTTACTGTTCTAACCACCAGTCTGCTGGGTTATTCAGTGGAAGAAATCCTCTGGCAAACTGGAAATGAACACTTTCATGCTTCCAGCAGCAGTAACGATATTTTTGAGGAGCTAAAAGAAGAACTGAATTGTCACTAAACTGCAACATCTGAGCAAAGAAAAGATTGCTACTTACAAAGACTCAAATATCATCATCATGAGATGAAAGGAAATGATGGTGCAGTTCTGCCCTCACTGTTTGATTAAGAAGTGATTCCTGGAAAGTGCAGTTACAACAGCTACTGTCAGTAAGATAAACAACATAATGGGATGAACATGGAACTTTGGAAACAACGCAAACATTTGTCCTCAAAATTTGTGAAACCTGCTGCACAAAGCACATCTATCATCCATACGTAAATGCCAAACATTGCCAGATCTAACCTGATCTAACCTGTGCCAACCATTGTGCAATACACAGCTCCCACAAACTCCCAAGATCCATAGATCAGAGGTTGTAATATGTATAAAGCTAATATGGCGAACAGGTAGCAAACAGGGAGCAGCATTAGCATTCATTTGGAGTTGTGTTTCTGGCCATGGGCAAATGTAAGTCCAATATTCTGTTCTGCTCTTAATCCCTGAGGGAAATATATTTGCTAAGTGGTCCACTATGTTCACCAGCTAGTTGCTAACTTTGTCTGCCTGATGCTTGGTGCTGGGCAGGCAGAGTACAGTAGGTTTTTAGAGCTTTTTTAATGAACAACTGCCTGCTGCGGTGAGAGACCAAAGAACCTTGTATTTTGTTTTGTATTCTGGTAGATAATGTAAATTCCACTTCCACAAAAATCTAATTGAGCTAATGTTTCCTTGTTAACGTTCCCAACCGTAGTCATTAGAACCTCATGCTGTGCAAACTTTATAATTCTAGTGGAGATTAGAAAGATATGAAAAAAATGTCAGGCTGAATTTTGGGGAAATGTTTATAGCTTATAGCTTCAATTATACATTATATGGTGACACAGACTCAACTCCCAACCAGGTGGCAAGTACTGCTCATCATCTTTAGTCGACATCAACCGTGTGTTTTAGTGGCTGTACAAACTTAACTGAAGATTCGACTGACATCGAGCTGAGTAGATAATGACAGAATTTCAATTATGAGGTGAATAGTTCCTTAAAACAACTCAGCAACATCTGCCAGAGCTGGATGAATAAGAATTCATCGATTTTTCAGTGGAAAATCAATCAGCAAGTCATTCCGGTTTAAGGTGACACAAGGTGATGCCTCTGGACAGCTGGAAAATACAACCTGAGTCTCCTTTCAGTTCCCTACAAAAAGCAGCACAGTGGGAAGGACAAAACCTGTCAGATATTAGTGTCAGACTGAACCAAATTACAGACAGATAATCAGTTAAGCTGCTGGAATTACAGGAAAATCATTATTTCTGATCTATGGTACTATTGAGCCAAACCACAAAGTCTGATAGGTTGATCAAAGATATGACTTATTTGTTTAGTCGATCAGTGACACAAATGATTATCTCTTGAAGAAACAGTAGCATTTGTCATTATATAACTTAAAAACACCTGAGACAATCACACCTTCAGAATGTGTTTCATGACCTTTAAACCTGTTGAAACAACAGTGTAAAATTCCCACATTTGATTGTCTTTATTTATGGAAATTGTTGACTTTTACCCAACAGAAGGAATCATTTAGACCCTACTAATGTGTATAAGTAGTGCATGTTAAGCCTTCACATGGGCATGCTGTTAACTGTAAAGCCTTCTTTTGAACCTCTCATCAGAGCACTTCATGTTTCTCAGTTCATCTTCTGGCAAAAAGTGTGATTCGTGCTTCTTTCACACTCAGCTGAGACAGGATTTACTTTAACCTAGCCAGGGCTGTACAGCTATGTGACCACGGATGTGAGTGCAGGATGGCATGAGAGCAAATGAGGCTTGCTGACAGTTTTTAAAATGCCAAATATCTGCCTGGCAGCGAAGACAAGTTTCTATCCTAAGGGACATCTTGCATGGCAGGCTTTCAGCCATCTGTGAATAGGCGATCCATTTATTTATTTATTTATTTATTTTTTAATTAGGGCCCCTCTCCCTGTTCTCAGCCAGCACTTTTTCAAACTATACAAACTGCCCCTGCCTTGTATAGAAGCTCCCATGCTACTACTACACAGAACATGATATTATTTGATGACAAATGTGCAGCACATGCACACTGATAGGTGATTTTTTAAGGTGTTTAATATTTGTGTGAAATGCTGGATGTCAAAGGTTTTAAATCTTAAACAACCATCAGCATGTTTGCAATCCTCCCAGACTGATTGTAACATTTATGCTGCGATACACATACGACGATAAAATCCCTTGTATGTTTTTTATTTTTTTATTTTTTTTAAATCCAGGTCTGCTGAGCCAGCATGTTCTTTCTCAGCAATGAACTGTTTTACATTTGTGCAGCCACAGACATTTGCACTTGGTACACAAGGTACCTAGCATTCACAATCATATACTGGTGGCCACTGAATAGCGTCCAGAGGCATTTTCCTTGCTCAAGAGCTTAATGGTAGCATTTTCTGCCCATATTTTCCTTGGCTAATGTGGGATCTGTACCTTAACAAAACCTTTCTGGATAGGAAATAGTATATGAGACAAAACATATTAAAGCTGAAGCACACACAAAGCATACAGTACCAGTCAAAAGTTTGGAAACACCTTCCCATTCTCTTGAATGAGAAAGTGTGTCCAAACTTTTGACTGGTAGTGTACAATACCCTAATATATATCTTATTATCAGTGAAAGTACTTGGAAGTAATAATTTGAGGGAACAGTATTCGAAGTTGTAGTGTAAAATATTTGCATAATTTCCTACTAACAGTATTATTATTCCAAGTATATACCCTTGTCTATAAGATATATTTCAATGCAATCACAATGTTCTTACAATGGTGTTCCAGAGATTAAAAACAGTTCAATGTAGCAGCAAGTAGATAGTGATAGAAGACAGTTTCAGACTGCCACTTTCACACTTCATCATAATCATTCAGTGTATGGCCAGTTATTATGTTTGATGTGTGAATACACAAGGTCCTACAGAGAATAATTCATTACACACCTCAGATGACTTTCAGGTATGCCATTTGTCTCCACAACTAGAAATGTAGATCTCCACTTTAAAAAGGAGGGTCAAAAAGTCATTACTATGGTAATGCAATGCAAAGGCCAGAGGCAAGGAGCCAACAATTGATCTTGAAATTGACATGCTGTCACCATGACTGGTCCCTACTCCATTGAGATAAACAAACGGGCTGCCTAAAAAAAGAATAATCAATCCTGCATTCTCAGTCTCGAAAGTTGGTAAAATGATTATTTTCCATGAAGTTATCAGATTGAAAAGTAAGTACCTTGGAAAAAATGGCTGGGACAATTCAAAGTACAGTGAGGTTTCACATCTGTAAGAGTGAGTAGAGTGTAAGAAAGATGATACAATGTCCTGGCAATTTAAAACATGCTATCATTCATTTATGTCTTTGAGGTCATTTTGGGCAAAGCTTATCACAGCATCCATTGGACAGAAGACAGATGGAAGTAACTATCTCAAGTCATTAAAATACATCTTTATTTTTGCCTACTGCTAATCATAGATATTTTGCTGTAATATCTCTGGCTTAAAGTTGTTTCAAGGTCAAGATGATTGAGCAGCAATCTCCAGAGACTGTAAATACATTTAGAATTGAGAATTAAATGCAGACAAAGGGATTATTGCATAAGAATTAAAATCACCTCTTCACGTTTGTCCCTTGCTGTTAAAATTAAACACTTCTTTATCAAATAATATTTTTTTAGAACTCTGTATTGGATAGAAACTTGAACATATGCGTTACCATGGTTATTTGGATTTGACAGTGTTGCCACGGGAAAGCTTATTTGTTCTACTGTTGACAAGCTGACAAGCTTTAGCAAATTGTCAAAAATGTAATATTTTTAAAAAGTATGGCTGTCTGTGACATCAGCAATCCGACAGTGAAATATTTTGGGAACCATGGAATTTACCAATAGGATTTGATATTGCAATCCTTTGTGCACTGATGCAGGGTGAGCATTCAAACAGAGGCCCAATTCATGTGTCAAAAGAATAATGCACTAACCCACACATGTTGTCTATAGAGGACATCAAGCTGCAGCAAGAGGATCATACTACTCCTACAACATTTGAAGATTTTGGTCTGCAACTTGCAGCAGTTGAAGCATAAGTTGAAGGTTGTCCAATTAAGACATGACCTTAGTATGCAGAATGGAGGTCAGCTGAGAAGACTATTGATGGTTCACGCAGTGCTGACTTAATCCCCATGTCAGACACGCTGAATTTTGACTCTCATTGCAACAAAGTTGCATCATGTTGAGAATAATGTCAGGTCACCACTGTCTGTTTGATTAGATTTCAGTTCTGGTTTCCTACATTTGCATTTTACATTTAAAGAATTAAGTCAATGCTCTTAACCAGAGCAAATCAATCTAATAGGCTTGAATTTCCTTATCAACAACTAGGAAATAACATATATAAGGAGTATAAAGGCTCAAGCTACCATGACTTCAGAACATATGGAGGAAACATTTCTGTTTTCTGAGCATATTTGATAGGACTGTGCATGGTAATGAATGATGGATATTGGAGAGCTTCTAGCAATCTAGCAATCACCAGCTTTCTACCAGACATATAAATATTGAATGATACCAATATGTGGTGCAAAGCAAATGCTCATTTGTTAGAGGGCAGCATGAAATGAGCACAGTCTAAAAATGCAAATAAGTGAGAAGAATAGGTATCTAAGAGGAATACCTTTCCCCACAATGAAAGGATTATGTAGCGGATACACAAGTAGGAATCTACTGTAGGGGATGGATAAGTTGGCCTTCAAGTCTGAGAGCCCCAGTTAAGTTTTCTGCGCTGCATGAAACTTCTATTTTCCAGGGGAATGCTTTTGAACTATGGAAAAACAAAACCTTACCAAAACCTAAGGCAACATTAATATTACTTTAAATTAAAGCAGGAAACATAGCAGTAGTAGTAGTATAGCAGTACTCTAAATTAAGCGCAGGTGTCAAGCTTTAACATTATTTTCACGTACAAAAGTGTCTGAATACTGACTTTTCGAAAACATACTGGATACACAATCTGTGACTATGGTACAGCTTGCACAGAATTACTACCAAGTTCCCTTATTGTACTTGCTAAATAAATTGAATCTGATTCTACACTTCTTTGCCTTATTAAATGTGTCTACTAACGTAATAAAACCAATAGAACTCACTTGCAAGTCTTCAGCATTGCACCAAGTCACTTAAAATATTCAAATTTCTTTTGGCAATTTTTTTGATTAAGGACTTTGTCTTGATGGAACTTAATCAGAAATTACTGACTCAGGTCAAAACCTGTCACCTTTAGTCATTTGAAATGTCTGGGTGTTTGACTCATTTATTGCCTATGGCATGTCAAATTAAGGTACCTCACAGCACGGGTTTTGGTAAAAATTGAGATTCATTAAAGTTCATTCTATGGCCTTGAGGGAAATCAACAGTGATAGAGTCAAAGGGCTTTACCATAATCCAATCTGCCCAGATATGAGTAATACAATCGGTAGTGCTTTATGAGTAATAAAGTGGGAGATATTTAGGCTGCTCAAAGACTTGAGGGGGCAATCATTGAACTGGGAAATGATTCAAATTGACAAAGACCCTCTGTCCCGGAGTCGTCACGTACATCTTGAATCCCGGAAGTCAAGCCCCAGTGTGCCTCAGGTAGGAAATGGTTGACTTAGATTTTGAATAATGTCAGAAAGGCACAATCATTTAATTTAGTATATTTATTAACTACGGCACATTGGAGCAGCATTTTAGTGCATACAATGGTGTTGATTTGTTGGCCATTCATGAAACATTCATGTCACATTAAGTATTGAAAGACACCTTTACTCGAAGGCAACAGATCATTATGCTTGAGCCTGGCTGTTAATCATAACTAATGTAACCTTGACTTTCATGTTCGTATGCCTGTCACAGACATTTGTCTAAGACAGAGACCACTAATACTGACTCCACTTTATGTTCAAATAATTAAAGTGTGGGTCGTCAGCTTCATTTACCACCCCAGGTCTCCAAACCTCAGAAGGATGGTTTACAGAGCGGGGAAAAGCATTATCAGCACTTTAAGGGCAATGCCCCTGATTTATAATGTTTTGTCAAGATTTTAGTTGGAAAGAAGCCATAAAGCTTCATTTGGGCTTGCATTTAGTCTGTATTGTGCCCAGTGCTTATTAAAAAATCTTTGCATGAGGGACCTGTTTTGCATTTTTTCCCACTTGCAGTAATATTTTTGGGTTATTATTGTAAAAGTTTAAATATGGGTTTCATAGATTATCATTAATTTAGGAGAATGTAATGCTTTGTCTTGAGCCTGTCTAGAGGTTTATTGCTTCATTAAGGCAAAGCTACCAGTAACATTTAAAGGGCTTTCAAGTGGATGCCACTCTTTTTAATACTTTATGGGAATTTAGGTAATTGAGTATATTTTATTCTTCCTTTTATTGTTGTTTAAGAGTGGATTTAGCTTTAAAAACAGGCAAATTTGAACTATTAGTCTATTAGCCAAACTGGATTAGTATAGTTCATGTCCTGTTCAAATTATATGAGCAAAGCTTCATTCAGTCTTCAACAATAAAAACACACATGCATTCATGTGCCACATAATGCACAATATAGGCTAACCCACAGTACTAGCAGGAGAACATATTTCATAAAATATCTGTCATTCATCTGTCATGAAATAGAGGCCTTTCCCTCAGAGTTGAAATCCATCATTGTAAAATGTTGATGATCAGAGGTTCCCCACCGTACCATGTCAACAAGGTTTGCTGTCATACATCAGGAGTTTGAGTGACTCTTTGAGGAATAAATAGCCAGTGTTAGGAGGCTTTTTCAGTACTAGCTATTGTTGTTCCCACCACCATTTTCCTGGAGGCTCAAGAAACATTTTCTTTAAATCCCATAGACTGCAGAATGTGCCCTATGCACAATGATGCCCAAGTTTCAGTACCATGGAGAGAGTCACATAGACAGACTTTGTTTTGAATATTTCAGCACCATGGAGAGAGACCCAAGACACAAGACTTGCTGTAAATTGTGTACCAATCAAATTAAAATGTGCATGCTAAATCTAGCTGGGTTTTGAATTGTAGCGTGTTCATACCAGAGAAAAGGTGACAAACGCCAACGCAAAAATAAGCAAAGCAAACTGAAGCAGCCTACAGGTAATGAAAGATTCACTTATTAATTTAAATCAGTATCAGTAGCAGTAGAAACTGTTGCCATGGCCTTTTCTGTGTACAGTTTGGATTTGTGAAGTTTACATGTTGTCCCTTTGTCTTTGTGACTTTCCTCCAGTGGCTCTACTTTCCCACAAACCAGGGTCAGTCCATTGGTGTGAGTGTGTCTATAAGTGCGCTCAAATAGCAACTTTTCCAGGGCGTATACACCTCTCACCAAGTCAAGAAAGTGTGCATATAAAGCCTGGAAAGGAAAAGTGGTATAGAAAACGAATGGCTATATGCATAACTCAAGCACAAACTCAAACTACAAATAAGGAGGGCAGTCTGAGTTCCTGACATGCTGACATTTTTGAGATATGTGTTTTAATTTCACTTGGCATCACTATGTAATTGTTCCGACAGCAGATCATAAAATAATTAATAGGGTGCCCTAAAAATTCTTTATGGTTCACTAAAATAGTTACATGTTCATTGATGCTACATAATCAACATGGCACCCCAGATGAACCTTACTGCCTCATGATCACACTTGATGTGGAATTAGAGACATTACAGTGAGGCCATAACAACAGACGCAAACTTCACGGTCTATGTAGTATGACTGAAACAGACACACCATGGGACAGATGGACCAGGGGTATTAGTACATTAAAGAACCATCTACAACTTATTTCTGCATCAGGGTGCTCACCATCACATATGCTCACCACCACACACAACCTGTTCAAATGTACCTATAAGTAGAAGTCAATGATGTGTGGGCTACACTTAAACTATAGTATGAGAGAGTTGGTCATAAATGGGATGATGATTGTGGTATAATTCCATGCATGATTACACATAAGGTCTAAATGCAAGGGAGTGACATTTCATATAAGTATGGGCTGTTAAATGGACTCTTATCTAAATGAAGTTTCAGCAGTTATGCGAGTCACATAATTTCTATCTTGCATCTCTTGTTACAGCTTTCACTGATAATTCAAAACCATTATAGCCTACTTTCAGTATTAAATGAAACCATAAGGTGTTATGTCTCTTGTTGAAACGCTAAAAATAGGTGTTGTGCAATATATTTTTATATGGTATTAATTGTCTTATTATTCACACTAAAATATCTGTCTACGCTGCAATTTCTTATTCTATTTTCTGTGATTATGTTGACTTCACAGTACTGATTTCAGTATGTATTATAATTAACTTGGAGCAAATGCAGCTCTGTATGGGTCCAAAATGATCAGAAAGTGCTAAATTATCTCTTATTGGTGCAGCCATAAATATAGCATAGCTTTGATTTTACCTACCCTGTTTTTATGTTGGTGGTTTTAATCTGCTCCATGAAAAACAAATACTTTCTTAGAACATCAATTTAAACACCCGTGTGGCTCAGAGGAATGCCGACTGCATCAAGCAGCAATTAAACACCCCAAAACAATAATATTAATCTGAGAGAGATGCGTTCTTGTTTTGCAGCGTTGCCCTGCTTCACAAGTGCAAATACACTGTACGTCTAAGCTCTTTAGTAAAACTGCACTCTTCTACAGCTTGAGGCCAGTGAGAAGCTCTACCACAACACTTTGGGGAAATATGCCTTGCACAACAGCACATGATAAGCCAGAAACCCCTCATCTCTAATCTTTAGTCTAAACATCCCACTATCTGAGCCATTCTGCTGAGTGGCACTTTTGGAATATTTCTGCTCTCATCAATCAAGAAATGAGAAATAGAGAAAAAAAAAACAAAAAACAGCAGGTTGCAATGAATCTCTGGCACACGAAGGGGTGAGACAACAATGTGACCAGTGTGGCTACACACCACATGCATGGTGGCAACAAACTCCATTGCCCCAGTGGCTCTGCAGCACAGAAATCCAAAGCTGTGCTGCAGCAGTCATCCTCCTGGCAGCAACACAGGAGCTGCCAGTCATTAGAGAAATGGCTGAGCCTGCACAGAAATGACTGGTTAATTCATTCCAAAAGAGAAGAGACTAGAGACATGGCACGTTTTACTCCTCTGTGTACTAGTTGTGACATTTTTTTGTGCACTGTGTACACATTGTAATGAAGACGGTTTTTATAAAAGAACATAAGGTACTTATGATGCATCATATGGGCTGCTTAGAAATAGATTTTTCACATGATGTTTCACAGAGGATTAAAATGAAATGAAATTGTACTATCAAGGTGTTTAATGTCTATCAGGGAAGATGCTGTGTGCGTTATGAGGCTACAACACTACATACTCCTATTCTAAATCATCTACTTCTCATTGGTAATTCCACTACCTCAGGCAACAGCAGGGCCTCTCTACTTTAATATTGTTAGCTCACTGATAAAACACAAGGATCCATATCTACTCAGGATAGCGCTACTGGAGTGTTCTGTATTCAGTTTTTTATTTGATACTAGACTAAAATACATGCAAAAAAGACTTATCTCAAAACACACATCTGTAGTTATTCTATTAACATCTCAGTTAAAACTGCAGCCAGGTCCTGTGCCTCTGCTTTTAGAGATAGGATTGCTGTTTGTCAAGATGAATTTGCAGCTGCCTTTTATGTGCAGAAGCATCAAATGACAGATGTAATGGCAGTTACCAATGTATTTAAAGGTTTTTAAGGTACAATAAGTAAGATTTTAAGTTCTGCAGCATAAAATGGCCATGATATATCTGCAGGGTTGGATAGGGTTGTTGGTCATTATCATTGAGTCAGCTGCTACCGAGCTGGGAACTGAGATTTCTCACTTTCAAAACTCTCTGCCTGTACTGTTGGAACAACCTCAGCTGCTCTCATATTTTCAGCGGCTCAATGATGGATGATGGTGCGAGTGCCACAAGAAATGTTGCTCTCAAGCCAAAAAAGCAAATGGAAGATTATTAGAGTACTTAGCTTTTGATATATTTCCTCTTCACTTGATGTTTCTGTTATCCCCTCTAATTAATGTGACTCTAATATTTATGTCAGTTGCAGTTCACCATAAAACGTGCTGTAGGCTGTTGATGTTGGTGAAATTCCTTCGTTTCTGGCTGAGGATGACAAGATGGCTTTATGCCCCTGTCAGGAGGCATGCTCATTTACATCTATGAATCACAGGTCTTTTTTTTTCTCATCAACGGTTCACTTTAATCCAGGACAAATTCTCTTATTATAGCTTAATGAGTAAGTAATTCCAAGAGGCAACAACAAGCTAGCTGATATTTATCAAAAACAAAGGGCCAAATAAGTCATCAAGGGAAATGTCACAGGGAGCTGTAACCTTTTAGAGGGACTAACCTTTGAGGCTCAGTGGCAAGATGGAGAGTCATTTGGTGGAGGGGGAGTAGTGCTGAGTCGTAATGAGGACCGCTGTGGTGTTTGTGACAGAAATTAACTTTAGGTTAATGATTAGGGAGTGTCATCTGGGAGCTCCTTAGCACATGAGCGCTGCAGAAGCAAGCATAAACAGACACACACATGCTAGCTCCTCCAGATGCAGGCTTTTATGCTTGCATGCATACAAGAAAACATACAGACACACAGAGTCATTTGGCAAATGCATGGTATCAATCTTGTGGCTTTCGTCGATTAAACCCTTAAAGCTCTCCTGGATTATTTGGTCAGCAGCTTCTCTATGGTATAAAGCAGGCACTCTAGATTCAGATCAGGTATTGGAGGAGATTTTAGAAGTGTTTTATCCTCAGAGCGCTTTCCTGCTCTGGTTGATTTGCTCAGTACAATCTGTAATTGAATTAGTCTGTTTTGTTCTCATATACACCCACGAGCACACAGTGAGATTGAAATTTAGCATCAGTCCTGCACTTGATACAAACTCCCGAGGCCAATATAGATGTTAAGTTTCACCACGTAACAATCCACAGTAGGTTTCACCCTCCTATACAAACAGCTAATGGTAAACACTTTATCAGTGATATGTTTGGTCATCGCCACACACTATCTGTGAGGTCTGTCTACAGCTCGCCCCAGGTTTAAGTCATAAAAGTGAAGCTGCTGGGCCAGAAAACCACATTTTCTGAGTAGGTAATCATGACCATTAATCATGCTGGCACACTTCTCTTTCCCATTGGCCAAAGAGAATAGGTCATGGCTAAACACTGTACCTCCACTCTAGTAGTGAATATGCATCCCCCTCCACCTATTCAAGGCCATTTGGGCTGATTTGTAACAGCCATCCTGTGAAATTACCTGAGTTGTGCTTGTCAAAAATAAAATAAATAATGATATATTATTCATGTAGGAGTCAAGGCTTTTCTACAGTAGCTCTCTAACACTGCTATGACACCTTCAACAGCAGCTCTATTAATGCTATAATTTGAGATACTCTGGGGATTTAAACTAGGAGTGTAGAAAACATCGATTTCATGGATTTTATGTTTATTTCTCATATTTAAGTTACTCATTTTTTAAAAATTGATTGCATCTATCACAATTTAATACACCTTTCAGAGATTTACAGTCTTTTACAATACAAATAATAGCAAAACAAAGAGAAATATAATTATGTCTTAGATCAAGCATGAAGTTATATCAAGATGATAGCTACTAGCCATGAAAAATGTATTAATTTCTTAAGATTATTACACATTTCTACAATTATGAGTGCTTCTAATAGTGGATAGAGTTGTGTTTTTCAGTGACATTTGGTGAAATCAAGGTTAGCAATACGTTAGACTACGTCTGTGCATTGGTTAATTTCCAACACAGAAACATTATTCTTATTGTGTAAAAGCTTAAAGACAAATTCCTTAAATATATGTTCACTTGTTTGAAGAATCTTCTCAGAATAAGAATTAGAAACTTTCATTTTCATTTTTACAACGCGGTGATTTGTTTCAAGTCAATACCTTGAAACAAGGCAGGCCACTCCACTCGTTTCAAGACTCCAATCGATCCGTGAGAAGTCTTCACACAAGTCAAATTGCCTTGGAAACAAGTGACACTTGCCACTTGTGTTCAAGACCAGAGAAATTCACTTGTTAAAATGAGCGTTTTTTTTGCATTGCACCTTCAGCTTGGCAGCCTTTTGATTTCCATGTTCACAAATGCCGTTATTCCACAGCGCCTTTTGGGAACTGGCTCAGTGCAGGGCAGATTATGATAAAATTAGGTCACACACATACTGTAACTGCTGCTGTTTGTTGTTTGGTGCACTCTACCACATTTTTGAGCCAGAATAAGATCTAAAAAAAAAAAATGCCCCTGTGGGTCCTTTTAATCTTTAAACGAGTTGACTGATAGCTGACAAGCTCTGATGCTGTCAAAAGTCCCTGACCTCACACCAAACTGCTGCATTGCTACTGCTGGCAATATTGCTGACAAACTGTGCTGATACTGGATAATGACTTTTCTCATGTGGAGAAAAGAAATCACTGAAGTAGTTATTAGATTCAGAGCTAATTTAGAATTGGAGGCAATTTAAACGGAGACTTTATCTCACAAGAGCAGCATTTGAGATGTCAGTGGTGTACGCAATATCACCTTCTGCTGTCAAGGCCTATCATGACAGCTTTTATGTCTGTTAGACAGGGTTAAGTACCCCATGCTCAACCTCTTCTTCTTTTTTGGTGTATATAAAAATAAATGCAATACATGCACGTGCTATTTAGTGACTAGGCTTATCCAGAGCATTTCATCTGAGCAATGTGCGCATACATTGCTAGTGTGGACCCATTTAGGGATCTTAAATCTGCATGTGACGTTCCTGAGACGCTTCAAGTCTTAAAAATGTTGGTTTTACGTGTATCCACTGAAAATTTATTCAACTTTCAAGAATTTATTTGCTCAGGGTGTCACATTCTCGATAGCATCCATCAAGTAAGCACATGTGGTGTTCCAAGAAATTTCCTGACATGTGTGAACTTCTTAATTAAATGTATCGATACCATTTTGCATTAACACAGCACAGACCTTTTAGAATATGTGTTACAATACATGTTTTATTCTTCAATAAAATTCCCTGATAAACTGGGCTATTTTAAGGTATATTGCTAAGCTGTGAAAAGTTTAAGTTAAACTTGTCAGTTTGAGTGGAATCCCCACAGCTGACTGCAGCAGTCACTTTCATAGTGAAAAAAAAAAAAAAACACAACACAACTTTGTGGTGCATGTGTTTGTGGATGAGCCCAATCTGTCAATGTTTGAATGGTTTTTGTGAAATGTTAATGAAATAAACAGGCTGAGATCAAAATATTTGCATGCTATTATGTCGACACACTTGAGACAACAACATTTGCCTCTCCCCCCCCCTCCTTTTCTGTATTTATAGATATATTACTCTCTCTTTTGCTTTGTATTTTTCACCAACAGCTCAGCAGGGAGATGTTTGAAGAATCTCTCTACATGTCAGCGGTGGAAAAATAGTGCCACCACAGGGCTGTTTGGAAACAACATCCACTAATCCAGCCACATGAAAACCTTACAGCCCATAGTGGCATTAAACTGTGATTTTCTCAGCCAAAGAGTTCATACAGAACATCTTCAAGACTGAACAAACTTCTCTCTGTGGCATACAGCCTTCTCTGTGAATCCATAGGAGAATCACCTCCTTAATCATCTGCCATCTCCATAACGAGATATGAGCTGGACTCAGACAGGAGAAGTAAAATGGCAATAAATACAGAAAGAAAATCAAAAAGAGAGAGAGAGAATTACCCTCTAGACCTGGGTGGTTAGTGTGTTTGCAATATCTTATCACCTTCAAACCATACAAGGAGATTAGTATGGACTGGCTGAAGAAGGGAAAAGATAGCAGACATTTGTATTTACCCATTGGACCCATTGATCAAAGTAAACACTCTCAAAGAGACACCCCACGTGGAATGAATCAATACAGATCAATGAAATCAGACCAAACAGGCTAAAGCCTGTAAATATCAAAGGTCGATTTGCCTGGCCAGAGATGTATCACAGCAGAATAATAAGCAAGGTGAATTTCATCAGAAAGTTGCTCACAAGTCACCACTAGAAATTCTGAATTTGTAAAGTTTGGTTGGCAAACCGGATAAGATAAGCTGGTGTCTATTATTAAGCAGATTATTATAACATCTAAAATAGAAGCAAACATACAGACACTGAGGCTCAGCTGGAGATTGTGTTTACAAAGTAAAGGCAGCGTCTCAGGTTTGCCTGTAACCATTGTTGTTTTGTTACACCCCTGCTCACTCATTTCTTTTTTTTTTTTTTAATTTTGTCCTTTAACTTCCAGCTGACTAATGATGAAGAAATGCCATCAAAGTAATCTTTTAAAGTGCACCTCCCCAGACACACTCCGAGGATTCGGTGCCATGATGCTCCCCAGGGAGACTTTTTTTTTTTTAAGAAATCTGCTCTAAAAGTGAGCAAATCCTCAAAAGGTGGGAAAAAAAAACACAGGGCTGCACACTTTTATAACTTTTTTTTGTTGTTGTACTGTTCAAGCTTGAATACATTTCCTCACATTCTGAATTTGTGGCTTCCCTCTCCCATTACCTTAAATATAAATGTCATTATTTTATACTATAAATTGAAACTCATTTCCATTCAATTTCTACTTGAGTTTTGTCATTATGTCCTGCAAAATCTGTTTCTTTATTTGATAAGATCCTTTCTTAAAAACAGAAACTAATACATATCTTAAAGAAGGGAAGGGAGTATTTTTATACTGAACAGAAGGTGCTTATAGTAAATGAAAGATCTACTCGTATTCATAGGTTGCCTCATTCATACAAAGCAATGATAAAATAGCCCTCAACACACGTGAAGGTGAACCTACACCAGGCTGCTGAAAGTGAAGGGGCATTATGAGAATTTCTTTATTGACAGTTAAGTGTGTTATTGTCATTTTATTTTCTCCTTTGAAAGAGACCCACGAGAATCATTCAGTAAAAAAAGAAAAAAGAAAAAGGTGAGTTAAACAGATTTCAGCCGGTATTTAGAGTAGAAGTTCAAGTTTTCTTCAGAATACAGTTCGACGTGTCAGAAGAAAGACATCTTGGCAGCTTTTCCATCTAAAGTAAATCTATTATGCACAGACTGAATGAGAGAAGGAAGCAAGACTTTGTGTGTAGAGGATGAAAACGTTCACATGGCCTTCGACACTCACTGCTATGCAATTATAACTATTATGTTAATGAAAGACTATTTTATTTTTAGATAACCACTGTAACTAAAATATCTTTCTTCTTTTTATTTTAATGTTCTATCTTATTTCAATCCATTTGCATTTTCAACCTGTAAATGTTCTCATTTGGGTCCTATTTAAAATTTAATGTCGAACAGAGTTCAGTTTGTGACATGGGCAAAAGAAACAAAGAGAACCAAAGTCATTTGACCACACAGCATTGCCGCCATTATGTTTATTGTATTCTGGTATTAGGTAGCAGCTGGGTAATCACTGCTGGAGGCATTTTTAATCAACAGCTATATGGAAAGTGCAACAACGAAATCCTGTTAACTCTGAAACCCAGATGCAGACCATCCGTTGCTAATAGTCCTATTCAAACAAAAGCGGCATTATGTTTATTATTAATGAATTAGACCTCAGCCTCTGTGCTTTATTATTTCATTCACATAATGAAATTTCCTGAACCTCTTGTGGAATTGATACAATTGTTGAAGGTCAAGATTTCATAATTTGTCAATGTCTGACTAAGCAAAGTAGAGCATGTTTTGTTACAAAAATACAAAGAGAGCGATTCTTCATACAAGTCCTTGTATCTACACCACAAAACAGGTAATTTGCTTCCACCCAGAAGACAATGGAAAACGTCATGTAAGTGTGCTACCTGACTTGTCACTATGGTTAAGGTTTTGTGAAGTTTAGACAACTAAAAGTACTCAGTTAAGGTTGAGGTTAGGAAATTATCATTGTCATGGTTAAAAGAAACCTGCACGGACAAGGATGTAGACGATGAAGATGAAGACTTTTTGCAGCAGGGTAACAACATCACAGAAGTAATGTTTTTCTACTGAAAGAGGACAAGAAAAATGTGAATAAAGGTTGTTTTTATCCCACCAATCACAATTGTGACTCCAAGTTTTTTATTATTATTATTATTATTTCTGGAAGCTCCAAAAGTGTTGTTGTTGGCTTTGGGCAAGAAATTCAACTTTTAATGAAAAAAAATAGATTATCTTGATTAAAGTTGATGTCATGTCAATGTCATGTGTGACTAGTGTGAAATGTCACATGATCAGATCAGTTTACTTCGTGTTTGCACCTCTGGAAGAAGATGTCTTCCTCAGACTTCTACAAAAAGAAGTAAAACACCTTTATTAACAGATAGAACTATCATATTTTGTACAAATATATAAAGAATTATACTCCTGCATATATATTTTGCTCATAAGAGGTGTGAATTTGTTAACAGTCACAGTTGTGACCAATAGCATAACACAGTGTTTCAATTGAAAACACAGGTTTTGGCTGATAATCCTTGGTACCTTTTTTTTTTAACCCAGTGAAAAATTATTAGATGTGTTGGACCTCCCAGACGTACGTTACCCTCCAAGTGCTGTGTGCAGCGTCACCGTCACTCCTACACTTGAAAAAGAGACAATTGAAAGTGACTGCGATAGTGATGGCTCAGATAGGGAGTACCAGGGTGAAACTGGTCATTTGCCAGGTAGACTATTGAATGGCGATGCAGAGGTGAACTATCTGGAGGATGAGGCAGATGTTCATGAGAACCAATTGATGTGCCCACTCCCCATCCCAACCCCCACCCCACACCAACACACACACTCCTGCAGCAGACGGTGATGAAGCAAACTCAACCCCACTGCCATATCTTGTCAAGTCTCCCACAGCAACCAGCTGACAAAGGAGATGCCCTGAGGAAAACGAGACCCCACAACACTACAAAAACAGAAGACATCTCTTCAAAATATGCAACATAGAGACAGGGTTTTTAAAAGATCACCCGCCGTGTCCAAGATTCCAGATTTCATGACCTTGTCCCAGCTGCAGAAGAGTGCATGAAGCAAACTGGCCTAGGACAGGGCCCAAGTATAGTCCTTGGTCTAGCTGGACAAGTGGACGTTCTTCCAGGGTGTAACTTTGTACATAACAACCTTTTCACCACACTTAGCCATCTTGATGATGGTTGACAAAACATGGTTATGAATGTCTTGGCACTCTGAGACAGCGCCTCCTGCATGATGTCCCTCTCATAAATGTGAAGAATTTCCAAAAAAATGCCTCTTGGAAGCTCTGAGGTCCTCACACAGGGGAAAAAGTATTGTTACGGTGGAGGGATAACTATGTTGTAACCATGGCAACCAATGCTGCTGAGAAATATTCCGAGGTGCCTGTAAACAGGTGGAACAAAGAGAAAAAAAACCCACGACAAAGTTTCACAGCCCATGTTTATCCTCACATACAACCAAAACATGGGGGGACGTGGATCTGCATGATCTTCAGGTGTCAACATACAGGCCTACAATAAGATCAAAGAAGTGGTGGTGGCCAATCTTTTTTTGGTCCCTTCACAGTGAATAGCTAGTTGTTCTTCACCTGACTAAACTCCTGGTCTTTCAGTGATCTATGTGCCTGGGTCTCCTAAAAAGATACGGAAAACGACCCCTTTGGCAATGGCAGAAGATCTTCGATTGCACCAACTGTCACTCACGATTCTGCAAGAGGTGATGGAAAATCTCACTGGCCTGTGAACACAGATGCAGATGGTATGACAAGTGCACTGTATGTGCATGTGAGAAGTGTGATGCACCTCTCCACATTGAGTGCTTCAAGCGTTTTCATGGAGAGTGAAGTCTAACCAATGAGCTGTGGTCTATTGTTCACTCAAATTTGTTGAAACTGTTTTATGAGAGTGTGAAATAAGCACTGCTCTAGTAGGTTTTGCACTGCCTGCTCTCACATGCTGTATTTTTTTTTTTTTTAATTAAAATGGGGTTTTTTTAATGATTTTTTTTTTTTTTTTTTTGGTAGGGGGGGGGGGTGTTTTGTTTTTCTTTTTGCTTGAGCTTGCTAGATGATACACTTGACTCAGCTTCTGGCAATGATGTTAATCACTGTAAGGTCAATCCAACTCTGTTACTTCTCCAAGTTGATATTTTTGTAAATGACTAGGCACTTTTTATTTCAAAAGGAAAACATTGTTAAATGTTAACCTATTGAGAATACAGTGGAATATATGAAAGGGGAGTTGGGGGGCATTTTCAGACAAAATTAATGTCTGTTTTGAAATGTTCTGATATTTTATAAACTTATCCACCAGATGGATTAAAAGAAAAACATAATTCACCTTTATACTGTTAAAATGTAACAGAGATGATATTATATTTTATTTTACTTATTGTTATGTTTAAGTCTTGGATTCTACATGGTGTATGTTTTCCATGTCCTGGCTTCTGTTTGTCACTTACCTCAGATAAGTGTTACGTAACGTTAACGTGATATTTCACAAAACTAAGCGACATAAATCAAAAAGGGCATAAAGTTTGTGTGTTAGGAAGGTCTAAAGTGCATGTACTTTAATCACAAGGAAAAATTTTGTTAAGCATTTGAATGCAGAACCAGTGCTGTAATTTTTCAGTGATGGCTGTTTCAGATTCAGCTACAATAGCCTTATTTTATTTATTTATTTTATTTTATTGCTATACGACATTAGATTGGTTTTATTCCAGGTTTTATTGCTTTGCTGGCAATCAAAAGAAAAACTGGATTGTTATCATAAGCACAATTTTGTGTAGTCAAGCTTTCTGACTTATGGAGGTCTGGAGAACTTGAAGCAGAGCAGCTGGGAGACAAAGGCCAGAGACTGGATAGGCTGCTGTACTGTCCCACTACAAACCATGTGATTTCTTCATCACAGTCACAGGCTAATATTATGTTACCACACATCAATCTGAAACTCTAACATAAGGACATGGATTGCTCAGGCTAAAAATATTTAGCAAACCAGAATGTGTAATCACATCCAGATTTCATTATTGCTAATACATCACAGGAAATCATATTACTGTGTGTGGTGGAAATAGGAATTAAGCTCCAGCATCTACAAGGTGCGACATTAGCTTTGGTATTGACCCCATGACAGAAAAACAAAAGGGAAATAGAAGCTAACAAGGCATCTACCCGCTGAGCTTGATTGACAGGTGATCTCTTGGAAGTGCAGTGTATAAACACCTCTATAAAGCAAGATTAGCAGCTTAGCAGTGACAATTTAGCACTAAGAATGTTGCCAGGAGGAAAAGAAATCTTTATTTTTGTTGCCTTATCACATCATCCATCAACAAGCATGAAAATCTCAGCCTGTGACAATGCAGTTCATATCAGCAGCAGGAATGTTATAATTTAAAGCAAAGTGAACGTAGGAAGGCAGTAATGTCACATAAAGCAAGGAAATGAAAGTGTTTGATCATGTAAAACAAATATGAGAAAGAGTCCAAATCAATTACAGTGTAACAGTTGTTAATTCTGCTTTCTCATGGGCGGTTTTACCCAGTAAACATCTCTGTTTGAGTTACATCTCCACCCTCTCACTCAATTGCAAAATCTCAACAGTATCCCACTCTGAACCAACCTCTTTGAAATCCAGCTGTGTTGACAATCTTGCGTCAGACTTCGGCTTCAGTGCACCTCAACACTTTCTCATGTAGCAGCACATCAACAGCCAGTCTCACTGAGATGTAACACATTCTTTGTCTCCATTCCTTTTCCCTTTTTTTTTTTTTTTTTTTTACTCTCTCCAGCAGCCTGTTCTACACCCACTGCATTATAAAACGTCAAAGAAAGTCAACAAGAAATCAACTTAAAAGGTATTCCACAGTATATCAAATCAATTCACTTCCCTCAGGCAGGGGTCGCATATCAATCTCTGGCCACATATTGCTCTGGTTATATGTGAAAGTATTACTGTCTGTGAAAGAGAAAGAAAAAGGACAGATTTTCCTTTTTTGAGCTTTAAAACATTCATTTCTCCTGGCGCTTAGTTGAGCGCTTCACAGATATATTATGTTATATATTATAATATGAACTCTTGGGAGATTAATCATGAGCTAAAAGAAATCTAAATAAATAAACAGAATGTAATTTAGCACCCAGACATTTCTCCAGCATTGTGAAACACATCAAAAACATATCTTGTATTCAATGATCTTCACTCAAACTCATTCTGCAGGAGACAGTAGAAGAATGAAAAACCATGACTAAGCACCCTGTACACTACACATTTGAATTTATATTCACAGACACACAGACTCCAGATGCATTTTTCAAATACAAAACACTGACCTATCTCATCAAAAGCATACACACATAATACAACTAAGGCATATATCTTAAAAAAATCCAACCAAACTGTAAAGCCTCAATCCCACTAGGATGTGTCCATGCACCATAAAACATAAAACAGTAGGGCTTCATCCTGTTAGTATGCTTCTGTATGGCAAAGGCACACAGTCCGGTTTCCTTTGAGCTCCACCAAGAGTCCAGTGATTGAACTCACATGATAAGCTTTGCTGTATTTCTTTATGAGTAGATAAAGGTGGAAGCCTGCAGACTGGGTGAATGGTATGAGTGTGTGTGGTGGTGTGTGTGTGTGTGCGATGGGAGGGGATTAGTGACTCACATGGGGACATTAAACTTTATTGCATGCCAATGACCAACGCTCCAACAGTTTCTAATGTACCCCCTGATGTGTTACGACCACCACACTCTTTTTTTTTTTTTTGGGGGGGGGGGGGGTCCTTCAGTAAGCTACCATAGCAACAGTTTCACCAACTCTTAGCTCCAAAAATCATTTAATTGCCAAAAAAAAAGGTAAATTATGCAGTAAGTTAGGAAGACAAGAATTTAAAAGATGCATACAGCCGGCATACATTTCACACACCACAAACTCTGAATCTCATGACGGCAAAGTAGCACTTTGTTTCGCTCTCACCTTACCTTTGCTCTCACCTTACCTGTGTAGCTCACTGTGCAGGGAGTTCCAGATGGGTGGTTTACAGACGACTGATACCTCAGGTTGTGGATGCTGTGCTGGAGTGCACGCGGCAGTGAGTAGCAGCAGCAAAAGCAGTGGGAGGACGGAGACAGGAGGAGGGAAAAAAAAAAAAAAAAAAAAAAGGGAGGAGGAGGAGGAAGGCGCAAATGCTGAATTATGGATGTGGGGGGGAGAGAGAGAGAGAGAGAGACAGAGAGAGAGAGGGATTCCTCTGCTGGTCTTACTCCCTAGATCGCAGAGCGTGAATCATCTTCTGCATGGATCAAATGGCACAGTCCACTGAAGGGCTGGGTCGGCGCAGTGAACAGAGCAGAGGGTATCTGCCGAGCCTGGGATGGGATGTAATGGGGGGAGGCAGGGAGAGGCAGGCGGGGGGGTGGGAGGGGGGTGGGTAGGTGGGGGGGGGGGGGAGTTATGCTATATGAGAAGCAGCACAGCACAGGAGTGTTACAGATAGTAAGAGTAGCCGTTCTAAAGCTCAAACACTCAGCCGCACGCTAAACACTTCTTTCCTCTTTTACTAGATACTGCACACATGCACACAGACAGAGTCAATCTTATTTAGTCAGTATATACTATAGCTGTAGATAAAAGTCCTCTCTTTAACCAGGTAATCAATACCTGGGATTCTTTATGGCAGCCCTCCTTCGATATCCCACCCCTCCCTCTCTTCAACAATTTATCCTCCCCTCATCCAGACTCTTTTACTCTTCATTCAATGCTGTTTATATCAGTCTCGCTAAATTCCTCACTGAGCAATTTCTGGTAGAATATTTTAACATTTTTTTCTGAAACTTGGTTGCGTTCATGATTTATTTATGTAGATTGTGGTTATGTCATGACTAGGCCTTCTGCATTGCAAGGAAGTTCCTGAATCTTCCCTGGATTGCCTTATCCACAGCTGCCCTGTATCTTCCTGATTATTCCTCAGCTGCTTCTAATTAAATATACTATTTATGGCAATGTCTTAGGCCACCCCTTTTTCTCTGTATGTCAGTGTTATCTTGTTGTTTACAACCGTTGCTCGTCTTTTCATGTATCTTAATACCAACCAGCATTCAGCATATTTTTATCTGTTGTCTTTAGTGTCTCTCTGAAGTCTTCCTACAGAAAGCATTAGGGCTTGGTGACACGGGCATTTAATGGTTTGAGTTTTGTACGAGACAGTCACAATCATGCTCATGGTAATTAAGTCAATCTACATCAAGTATTAGGCAAAAGAGAGTTGAATTAGTATATTAAAAAAGTACTGCTTTTTAAATCCAGAAAGCTCAATCATACGCAACAGCATCACTAACCCAAACAATATGCTGCTTTTGATAATGCAAATATTTCATCTGCATTAAGGGTACATTTACATACTTGAGTGGTTTATTCAAACTCTGCAGCATTTACACTACCACCTTAGTTTGTTGGACAAGAAAATCCTCATAAGTGAACTACAGGGTCAGTTGTGAGAAACTAAGCCAAACCAACAACAAGAGAGGATTGTATGACTGAAATCGATAATGAAGCTTAAGTGGTGGTCAAACACTACACTATTTCTTTTGTAAAAGAGGTCTGCAGTGTGGGGTGTGGTAATGATGCATGTTTCAGTAGATAATGTTACTTGTTCCCACATGTGCCTTTTAGTTGGCAGGCTAGCTAACATCATGTCGACACAGGAGGCGTAGCATGAGCAGCACACAAAGGCTTCAGCTCTGTCTGTGTATCTACACAGAATGTGTTCAGGCACAATACTGAGTGTAGGTCACCCACATTTTGGCAGTGCTCAGGGCCAAACGCAGTCATTGTAGTTACACGTGTAAAACAGAAAATAGACTTGAAGCGTAAAATATATATTTTGAGTTGTCGTTATATGCATATAGCGCGAGCTGTTAGACGGCATGTGCAGACAGCTGAATCGATTTTAAAACAGAAGAAGCGCATATGTTCCGTCAGACACGAGACAGATGACTGAAAAATGCGGCTGAAACACTTTCTGTGTGGACGCTGCGTAAGGAAACTGCTGTAGCTAGTAGGGATGTACAGAGAGCCCAGTATTTGTATTTGTATCTATATTTGTTAAGGCAGCAAAATTATTTGTATTTGTATTTGAATAAAAGTGGAAAGAGGTTTAAAAATCCTGTTTTTGTTTTTATTACGCTTTTAATTTTAGAAAATTAAGCTGTTACAATTAGTGTCCATGAAGTGTTCCCTTGGGAGCACCTCACATGTATCAGTAGCTCAGCTTTATCTCTGAGGAACACCCCCAACTCTGGGAGTGATGTCCAAATTAGGAAATGTGCGTCATGCAGCAGGTGGATGTAACAGCAGAGCAGAGGAGAGAGAATGAGATAGTGATATAACCGACCTACGTGCTGGTATTTAACATTTTTCTTTTTCCTTCCCGAAAACAAATAATTTTAAAAATATTTGTGTGACACAAATATTCATAAAAACCCCACTATTTGTGCTTTGCCGAAAAACGTATTTGTGTAATCGGGCACACCCCTAGTAGCTAGCCTGTGGACTGCCTGTATTTGCAAACAACACACATTTTATTGCCACATTCTGGTGTTATCTTTCGTCCTCAGTCCATCCTCTACTGCTGCTTCCTGAATTACATCTGATAAATTTCAGTACAGTGAACAAGTACATTTCCAATAAAACCCCCTTAAACATTTCATCTGCCTTTATCTGGGTCTGCATTTCTGAGAAGTGTCAGTTCTGCTTCTCTTTAAAAAAAAAAAACTAGTCTGGACCCGTTTAGCAGTGTCTGCTGCAACTCAAACACCATTAACACAGAGCCCAAGATAAAATGCATCTCTACCACTGCCCAACACAAAGGCTGTCTGCTTTGCAACTTGAACCCACTCTCACTCTCTCTCTCGCTCCATTTCAGTGTTAGTTAGATTACATTGCATTACCATACAGCATTACTGCCTCCATTGTGCTCAGTGTGAAAGTGGGAATATACAGTAGAATGAAATAAACGATCATCTCCTGCATTGATTTAATGTTTCAACAAACTCAACACTGCATTAAAGTAGTGCTTTGTGAGAGTTACAGCTTCCCAATCCCAGAGTCATATTCAGCTCTGAGAGCACAATATTTGATGGGTGATGGACGAGCTGAGAAGTGCAGTACAAGGACACAGCTGTACTGGCTGCTTAGTAGCAAGGATGGAGACAAAATGAAAATGTTGATCTTGTGACCATTTGAAGTCTGTTTCACTGCCTCTTGTGTTACTGCTGGATGTGTTTTAGTTTTCTGTCATCCATAATAGTATTAAATCACATTTAACTGGTCTGTCAGTGTGTTTTGTGGACTCACCTTCTACACTTTCCACATACCAGTTGTCATCTGACAACACTCTTGGTCGTTATTTCTGGTGAAAGGGATCGTGGGATTCAAGTCACATTTTCCTTGCTTTAAATCTGTTTTCTGTCATTTACCATGAGGGGTAAGTGATTGAGCTGATTGTAGTCTGCAGTTTAAGAGATAGCTGGACACATGTGCCTATTGAATACCAATATGTGTAAAAAGTCTTCCTGTACCCACGCTCCATTCCAACAGAAGCCAGTGATGCAAACTGTTCTATCTTTATCACAATCTATACGATCAACTGTGATGCCTCTTCAAGTGTACATCATTATATTGACGGCACTGAGGAGCATTTGTCTCCCTCCGAGCATGCCCTCGGCTGTGTGATTGAGCTTTACACCTGTGTTTTCATCCCTGTTAGGTTTCTGCCTTGTTGAACCTATCCTTGGCTTCTCCTGCGCTAACGCTGCAGCTCCTTTCCCCATATCAATGTCAGGTTGTCAGAGGAGGAGGGAGTCAGCGACGGCTCCTCTGCTACTCAGCCCAGCCATGCGTCTGTAATCATTCTGGTTGTTGCAGTGCTGATTGGTGCTCCTGTGTCGGGCCTTGCTGTAGGTGAGTGATCAGCCCTTCTCTGGGATACACAAGTCTGCTGTTGATCAATTGCCCCATTAATCCAGCAGCAGAATGGATAATGCACAGCTAGCAGGGATACACACACCAGCACAGTGACATAGGCACATGTTCTCGATTTGCAGCCCTTGTAAAACAACCCCGAGCTTGTTTTTAGGGGGGAAAAAAAAGTCTCACGAGGAGGATGTTCTCTCTAGGCATCAACATGATGTGGCACTTTTTTTTTTTTTTTGATCTGAATATTACCTTTTGATACAAAAGTAGCAAAGCTCAGTCATTCAAACCATCTGGGAAAAGATGATAAACTCAAAACGCAAATTCAATTTTCACAAAGGTTTTAGAAATTTTAACACAAAACCTGCAGTTACCAACAACCAACCATTGTTGTTTCATCTGTGGAAATAATCCAGACATTAGAGGTTCAAAACTACAGGCTGCAAAATGTTCTTCTCTTTTTTTTCTGCTATGAGCAGAAAAGGTGTCCTGGTTTTTATCCCAACTGCACTGCAGATATAACACCCAGATTCAAAAGTGGCAGACTTTCTCTTGCCTCGTCAGCTGTTCGGCACTGAGCATGTAATTTACATGCTTGGATCCAATTGGGCAGTAATTCTTTTTTTACTTTTTCACATTTTGACTATACTGGCACCTTTTTTAATCTCGACACCCAGCAATAACACATGTATTGAATTTCACTTCACAGTGACTGACTGGTATCCTGTCTTTTTCTCCAGTTTCACTACATACAGGTAAAATCCCTGCAAAAGTCGATGCGTCCACAAACATGGGGCCTTGGTGTTGCAAGTAAATACATTTCTCCATTATTCCCCCCATAAACATATGAGCAAATTGTAATGTTAACAGTTTTAAGCTTTGATATAAATTAACCAGTTACAGGAGCCTCTACCATGGCCAAAGAAATGGTTGGCTATCATGTGATAAAATCCTAAAACTAAAAAAAAAACAACAACACATCAACCATAGGTCTGGTCTGTTTGGTCAGGTCCGGTCATAGACTTAGAAGTTTGTGGGCAGTGGAGTATTTTAACAGGTGATTCATGAAATTTGTTATCAATGAAGTTAAAATATAATTAATGTATTTTACAGCTCTTTGTATTGTCCTTTCATAATGTGACACACAGACAGGTAACTGTACGAAAATGTAAATGTAGCTATCATTCTCTCTCTGTCACTCCCTGCTTTATGATTTATTTATAGAACAGCCATGCTGGAGATCCAGAGAGACGCATATTCTCTTTTAGAAATTACAGCTTTCTTCATGAGTTGTGTCCCCATGGCAATAAATTTGCAAGCGACATAATTAAATGCATTTTAATGTATTGTTGAGGGTGAAAAACAACACTTGACTTGCTCAAAGATTTTGAAAGTTTCATTTCAGTATCTTTATTTCAACAAAAGATGATATCTGAGTCAAGTGACTCCCCTTGGTATATTGGTTCTTTTGACTTATTCGCTATTTCTTATTCATTTTTCTCTCTCATTTATTTTCCTGTCTGGATGCTCCAAAATTAAGGACTGCAATTCAGCGCTTATTTCCTTTGTAAAACCACTGTTTTGATGTAATTTCATTTTCATATTGTTTCTATTTATGATTCACTTACTTAACACCAAGACTGTGTCGCATTCCATGTAAAATACTAAGACTATAAGGTATTTATACATTGTGTGATCCACATAATATGCTGTTAGAATTTAATGTAATTTAGTGTTTAATAAAACTGCTCCCCCTCAAATATAATTGTGTATTACATTACAGGTCAATGGTGTCTATCCAACTTGCACTCAAATCAAGAAAATTTAGTCTGCATGATATCTTTTTGATATTTTTTTTAATTTTGGCACACTTCCCACTGTGAAAAATACTCAACTCAGTCAGAATCCATATCTAGTGTGGAAGTGGGATGCAATGAGTGATTTTCTGCAGAAAGTGAACAATCAGAGCCGCTGGCATTGAACTTGATGTCGATTCCACTCAACTAAGTAAATGCTGAGGCAGAAAGTGTGGCAATAAAGCCTGGGACATTACTTAGAGTCTTCCCTGCATCCACACAGCTTTCAGATGTCAAAAAACAGTATATGTTGCTTTCTTGAATTTCTACAATCATCCACATTAGGACTATGTTCACACTCGACATGTTTGAGGCAACTTTTTTAACCTCTGCAGTATCTGATATTGGCTTGGAAAGAATAGTAATTTAATATGCTGCATTTATATTCTTAACTAGTGTGAACACAATAGGGAGGGTAATTAATGGCAGGAATTTCATCATCAGTTAAGAATAACAGGAAGTAGATTTGTTCTGACTCCCCTGACTGCTCAAACCTAATTCTACATTAAAAGTTATTAATAATCTAAGATCCTTGTGAGTCCATGTGACTTTTGTTTACAAGCATTGCTTCCCATGTAATTGGGAAATGTGAACCTTAATGAACTAAGATGCAAATTTTTGTTCTAACATAAAAAAAAAATTAAACCAAGTCCCAAATTTACACTTCAATTGGAAAATACTTTATATTTACACTTCACAACCTCTCACCTGATAATTGCTTTTTGTTTCCAAACAGCCGTCCCACATGAGTTGCTACGGTTACATCCCCGCAGAGCTGACGTGCTTATATCCAGGAAGAACTGAGGAGTCACATCTCACTCATTAATTAGGAAGATAAAGCTCAGCAATGCACTCGCTCATTAGCTGTAGAGTGACTGGGTGTATTGTGTATTCTGCTTGCCGCTGCTCTCTCCCTGGACAATATCAAGGTCACTGTCTACACTAACTGTGCTCTGTTAGCAGCATTTTATGCACTGCTTGTATTCCATCAGGCATGCGGCCACCTTGTTTTACAAAATTAGCTGATCATTACATAAAAGTTCAAACATAATGACTAAAATGTGGCTCACTTTTAGGTGGTTATTGAGGTTGCTATCCTCAGTAAATTCTCCTTCTCTTGTCGGTTTAGTTTTATTACTCCTCTCGGTATTGACAAGATACCGTAGTGCACTAATACTACAAAATGCAACCCAAATTGCTTTTAGTATGCCTGCATCTATACATCCACTCACTCTACGCAGTACACTGAATGTCCCTGACACAAATAAATGAATCTATACGAGGCAGCGGAATGATTAGTGAGGAAAGAGCAGGACTCTCCCCTGCAAGCCCTCCATCATCCTGTCTCCCAATCACCCACGATGATTGAGGCCAATCAGTGGCATCACAGCCTACCTCTTTGCTCTCCCCTCTCCTCCATTTGTGACCCGTTGTAAAAAACATTAGCAGTCTGCTCCGAATGCAATTCTCCCCGTAGAATCATCCAACACTACACCCGCACCTAATTGAGGTTTTCTAAATCCTCTCCTCCTTACCTATGGCTCAATCATGCCGAGATTGTATCATCCATAAACTGTGTGTGTGTGTGTGTCTGTGTGTGTGTGTGAATGCCTGCAGGAATGTGCTTCTTTGCCAAGTGGAAATACTTTCTAAAGCTTTGAGATTACAGCTGGATGTAAAAAGGAAAACCTTGGCATGCAGAATCTGAACTTTGAGCTCCATAGTTAATTGAATTTCATGACATTTTCATACAAATTTCCATTTTGCGTTTTTTTCCCCTCTTATCGCCAATTTCATATGATACAATGGGGAGTTAATGTAAACTCATTCTTGAAAGCCTTTTAAGTTTCTTGTTCTGAACACCATGTGTGCTTCAAAAGGTCAGAAAATCACATTCTTCTCCTGCATGACATAGAAATTGATGTTCACGTAATGTTGCTTGTTGTGCCAGTAGTTGACAAGACGGGAGAATCAGCTCTTGAAGTCTTGTACCCTCTACAGGAAATCTTTTCTACCCTTGTAAGGGTTGTAAACATGTCAAGAATAAGACATCAGTGACAAAACTTGAAACAGCAGTGCAGCAACAATAGCTTTGTGATGGTGTAAAGAACCAAATTGTAAGATGGATAAACATTTAGGTCCAAAGTTTGTTTGCAATTCTTGGTAAAGTTAAATATATTGCCGTGGTTCATGCTAACATGCTCACAATGACATTACGTGATGCTTAGGAGGTAATGTTTACCATGGTCACCAACTTAGTTTTACCATATTAGCATGCTAACATTTGCCTGACATGCTAATTAGCATTAAACAGTTGAGGCTGAAGGGAATGTCATTGGTTGTGAAGTTACTTGATCAGAAACCAAAGTATTGGACAAGTTGAAATTTCACCTGATTGTGATGGAGGAAGAGTGATGAGATCACCAAAGAAAGTTATTATAGTTCATCCTGGTCACGAAATATGAATGTGCGAACCCAAAACGGCAATCCATCCAAACATTCAAAAACATAAAACTTTGATAATGGCGTAAATATTTATTTTTTTCTTAAATAGCATACATACATTTTTGGATGAAGGTGCAGAGAAGTAACTGCCCAATATGTCTTTAAATTTCCTGTACTCTCCATACTAGTCTTCTACTTTCTGATAGGAGTTATAGGGAGGGAAAAATATGCATTTTGGTTTGTTATCAAAGGGCAAATCGGGTTGTTAGCAAGAGCAGTGATGCTACTGAGAGCTGAAGCTACTAAAACAAAATTACTGAAGAAAAAAAATGTCTAAAGAAAAAGACTAAGGAAATTTAAAGGAAGAAGATGTCACAGTAGTGGCCAGATTGATGAGTGACTTCTGGGAAATGTAATGCAGAAACACCAGAGCAACCAGTTCCTGTCAATGACGCTGGATCCAAAGTAATTTGATTTCAAAACTAAAAGGAAAATATTGCTTGAAATTGTTTAAAAGTTCAATCATCTTCATCATCATCATATTGAATATGGCATAACATACTATGGAAGCCTCCAGGTTGCACACCCTGACGTCTTTTGGACTTGGTGACACACTTCTGCCCAGAAGATATAGTGAGCAATGTTGGAGCCATTAATCACCACAGGGAATGGTCATAGCTCTGTCTCAGCTGTCTGCCTAACATCAGCCCGTGGAGACTCATCTGGCTCTAATGATAGCAAGGTGAATGCTTGTGGACATTTCCTGCTTCACCTGTGACCCTTGTGTTACTTCAGGAATGGGCGACTGATGGCTTGTGAACTGCACCTGCTCCCTCCCTTTCTTCAAGAAAAGTCCCCATTTTTACTGTCCATTAGCCAAAATGGCTGTAATATATGTGTGGGGGGGGTATTTGATGGGGTTGTTGATCTATAACCTGCTGCACCTACCTGCATGTGATTTCAGCTGAATGGAGGACAGAGCAAGTCATTTCGTCCTCAAGTCAAAAACACTTAGTACAACAATTGTAACATTTTTCATACTTCTATATTTGGCTGAATGTGACTGCTGAACTGTTACGTTATTTTTGGTCACTACAATTCTTACCTTCCCCAGCTGACGTATTTTGATATGACACGAAAAACAGTTGAAAGTTATGTGATGTAGAACTTGGCCACCCCCAGCCCTTTACATAGGGTCACCATGTTTTCAAATCCTAAACTGGGACCCTTAAGTTTATCACGGGTTTATGCATGCACACATGTATGCACTTACGCATGCACCATAGATGTTTTCATCAGGATGGGGGACAATCATTTCAGCGCTTAGTACACCTACCGAGAGCACCTTTCAACACCATGGACAGCGCCCCAGCAAACGAAAAGTTGTATTTTATATCCCAAAATCCGCCAAGGTATTTCTCAGTGTGCACAAGTGCAGGCTGCTGGCTAAATGACAGAATGTGACACATTCTCTGCCAGCTTTTTTTTTTTTTTTTTTTAAACAAAACAAGGTACAAATCTCTTTGTGACCAATAAATAACTATAACGTAAAAATAACTTTAACTTACATCTTCACATTGCTATGCCACGAGCAGATCACGAGTTTACAAAGATTAAAACATCAAAACATTAAATCACAAATGTGCCTCGTTAATAACAAAAACCGAGAAAGAGCCTTTAAAGAAAGTTGAGAAGATTGCCGGGTACTTAACACTTTGCAATCTTTCTTCTTAGAGTTTATTTTCTGGAGCTCTCAGCTCTGAGGTAAACCGGTCATCTTAATATGATCTTTTATATCGGCATTTCCACCATGCATGACTGAAAATGTACTTCTGCAATATGTGCAGAATGCAGCATTTTCATTGCCGGGTACTTTACGAAGGAAGGAGTAAGCCTCCTGGAGCCCTTTAAAAGACCAACTCTCTCTTCAGCATCATAGCTAACCATTAGCAGACTGATCTGTCAGAAAGATTGTCATAGGCAAGCAACAACCTTGACAATGACACATTGATTGATTGACACACATACACACAAATCAGCGTTGAATTCAGACATGTGGTGCATTGTTTATGTTTTTATATTTAGTAAGGTAATAATGAACAGGACAGAAAATGATAAATGTCTATGTAAGTGCTGAAAACGAGTATAATATATATATATTTTTTAAATTGTGGTGAAAACCAGGAAAAGTTGGTAGTGAATGTTGAAAACCGGGACATTTTAGTGTTTTAGTGTTAATGTATTATATATATTTGTCAGGACGTGGGACATCCAGCTTGAAACCAGGACAATCCGGGACAAACCAGGACGTCTGGTCACTGAACCTTTACAGTTTTCAAAGACCGAACTGGCTACAGTACCTGTTATCTGCCTTCAACCAGTAAACCTTTAACAGTAAATAGTAGTTGCATGTGGCAGCCACTTCAGATTTTCAAACCAGTCATTTTGTAAAACCCATATATTTGCAGGTATGTTTTTATTTCCTTTTCCTTTTTCTTACATGGATTGATGCTTGATATGGCCATTTATGTGTGGAGTGAGTTTCATGAACCTCAAACGCTATTAAAGGGTGATTTTGAATGAATTATGACTAATGCTGTCTCCCACATGGAAATAGTCCAACATTTACATCAGTCTCTGAGTCATTCAAACAGCCTATGATTCATTCTTCCTCTTTTTTTGCACTTTAGCACAGATAGCATGCCAGTAAAACTATCAAGTATTTTTATTTCATTTTTGTGACATCATTGTCATTAGGAGTGTGACTGTTGGATTATCTATGAAAAATGTAATTTGCACAGCTGACTCTTTGAGGGAGAAATGAAACTAATTAGGCACAAGATTCACAAAAACTACAAGGTTGTGTTCATTTCTGATCGGTTTTCTTCTGAACACAAGCATGTTTATTCCTTAAGTTCAGTTAGCACAATTTGCACAAAAACGGATCAATATTCAAAGTATGCATCTTTTACCTTGTGCGTGTGTGTTTTGTCACAGGTTCTTGCCTGGGTGGAGCTGGCCTCTGTAACTGGGAACACATGGCCAGCAATTCCAGCAGCTATATAAGCCCACCTGCCCCGAGGCTGGTGTGCCATCCTCTATCCTCGTCCTGCATGAAGCCTCGTACCTTTTTGTGCTGCATTTTGGGTTTGTTTACACCAACAATATACATCTCACACTGTGCATCGCCATTCACCTCTGACAGCACTGACTTTCACAGCTCATTGCATTCTTTATCTTTGTTTTGGTCTAATTTGCATGTGTTGCCCTTCTTTGTTGTGGCCAGAAAATTGGTCATAAGAGCATATGGTCATGTAGAACCTGTCTAACGTGCATATTCTCCATTTCCAAGCAGTGTCAGATCCACCCAACAGTGTTTAGGTCTGTTTTTTTTAGATTTTAACTTATTATGCACCCCTGACAGAAGCCACAGCAAAATATGGAGTAATTTTATAAATGACATCTCCAAGGTTAAAGCCAGGACAAATTAAAAACAAAAACAAAACAAAAAAAGCAACATACTTCTGTACTCTTACTTGTTTTTGATGCAGTACTTGTTAAATGGTGCAGGATAACAAGTCACTAAAGCTGTCCAGTAATTACCTACTCATCATGTCTGTGTAATTAATGTTCACAACTCTTGATTTGTTTGTAATATGACTGTCTGAACACTAAGTGGACTGATTGTCTGGCATGATTTGAAATTTAGGATCCCATTTACACTCGGCCACTTTGTGTCTTGAGCCAATCAGATGGCTATTGAATAAGCCAAAAAAAAGTGTAATTTCAACCAAATTGCACATCTGATGGACTGCTTGTGGCTGTGTAAATGGAAATGTTTTATAAATCACACCCAGGTATTATCAAATAAGAGGCACATTAAACAAGTAGTGCTTTTAGCTAATTTTCTATCCAACCAGGTTGATTACAGATAATTGCATTCACCTTGCACCCCTGGTGTAAATCAGTCCCTGATTAGACAGCAGGAATATAAACCAGCAGGCCTTTGGATCCATGTAGACCCAGTATTAGAAGCGCTCAATCTTGAATCATTACCCTATCTGTCAAATGTATGTCTTTGGAAAATCAGTAGATTATCACATTGCCACTGTTTTCTTTACAGAATTATCATCTGAAAAATGTATAACCTCACTAGGTGTGAGGGTGGAAGTTGTTTCTGTGCTGTCTTCCAAAACTTGAGCTGACTTACTTGGGTTCAAATTTTGATTTATGGAAGAGCACTGTAATAAAGAAGCAAGAGCAATGGCAGTTTTAGGTTTACAATGAGTGTTTTTCTCAAAGATCCAACACTAAGTTAAATTTATTTGGACCATGAGGCCAAGTAATGTTCACATCTGTTTTACAATATTCATCTTTCATTTGTCACCTCAGGCATCCAGACAGTATTTCAGAGGAAAAAAAATAAAAATAAAAATAAATATATAGCTGCAAGCAGCAATGATCGTGGTCCAAGCAGATTGCGAGTATTCAACTATTCAATCATTCTGCTGGTTTCGGGTGTATTACCAAATATTTTGGTGAAATTTGTTTAAAAATGAGATAAAATAGTAAATGTTGTGCATATAGTACAAATTACAGCAAAATACTGAATATCACTGGGGACTCACCATTTGACTGGTCTGAACATCATTTGAAATACTCGATATCTAGTATTCAAAGAATGTCTTTGTCAATCTTGGTAGCATATGAATGAAGACTTGTGAGGATATATATGTTAATTTTTTTTTTTTTTTAATTTTGAGTGACGGACTTCTGAATTGACCATACGTTGCAGTGAGGCAAACCTTTGTCACAATTCAGTGGATGTGCTGAAAAAAATTCAGCTCTGTAGGACATACAGGTGATTTATTTAGATTTTTTGTTTGGTATGTGAAATGTCTAGATATTTAGATTCATTCCAGTTCAATCAATCATTACCATATTTTATTCATGGACTGAGTCACGAACCTAGATTGTGCAAACTGAATTTCATTCAAATCCATGCAGCTGACTACGAGATATAAACATTTTGCGTTTTTGGCACCCCCTAGTTTCAAAATATCCCAAATGTGCAGTGAAGCTTGGAGCTAGCATCTGAACACCTGGACCAAGTTTGGTTAAAGTAGCTTAATCCAATTTTGATTTATGAGTGTTTATGTAAAATTTAACTTAAAGACAGGTTTAAAAATGTATAATGTAAAAACAGTATGGAATATCAAAAATCTGAAAAACTATTTCTTTCCAGCTTGGGCCAGATATTCTATGTGACAAATGTGGTGACGATTGATCAAAATTCGTGGGAGAAGTAGCAAAAAAACAGATTTGGAACAAATTTAAAATGGCAGAAAATTGTCTAAATGTACAGAATCCAGGAAAAAAAAATGTTTCTAAGACTTATAGTTCAAAAGTGGGCCAAAACGTAAAGTTCATTGTTATAGCACCACCATCTGGCCAAACGGTATAATTTTTGTAGTAGTAGTAGTAGTGGGTGAGCCTATCTGCCAAGTTTGGGATCTATAGCTGTTACAGTCTCTGAGCCACAGATACTTTTAAGGCATGATAATGATAATAA